>NC_141937.1:12322022-12624040 GCF_057802395.1 Ceratotherium simum simum | reverse complement strand
TTTGGTTCAATCTTGGAAGAGTTTGTATAAAATAATGAAAGACTTTTCTTTCTCTTTTCCTTTCTTTAGTTTTTAAGAGAGCCGTCATATTGGTTTATAAAGAAAACTGCAAACTGAAAAAGAAATTGGTAAGACAAGAATTCATTTTAATGAAAGCTACCTTTTCATGGCTATGTCTCCCTATTCATGTTGAATTGGAAAGCCTGCTAAGCACCAAGACCTCACTGACGGATGTTACTTATTCCCCGGGTAACTAACCAAATCAAATACTCAAGGTATTTATTCTCCCCACAAAAAATGTCTGTTTTAAAAGAAGATATAGATAAACACCCATGCTGGGGCCTACATAGAAAATCAGCTTTTATATCTCTGAAAATGGCCCGTGTTTGCTCCATACACATCAGAGTCTGTGTCACTTTGGTTCGCTTTCAAATGCCTTTTACCTTGATTCAAAAAAAAGAAAAAGCTTAGCTGTGAATACCATAAGCCATTAGTTTACCATTTAGTGGTAATGTGTGGACGGGGAAGACTTGGTTGTCATTCTTGCTTGGGAATTTAGAATTCTGCCCCCCAAACCATGACTCTGCCCTATCCCCACCCAGTCTGTGAGCTGCTTGAGGACTGGGGGCACAGCTGACCTGATTCATTTCTGCACCCTGAACACCCACACAGCTGCAAGGAGCCTCGCACACAGAACTTAAAGCTTCCATACTGTGCGCACATCCTCCCTGGGTAAGAGCTTGCTCTAACACTTTTCCTGGTGGGCTTTCGTATTACAGCCCTCGAATTCCCGGCCGGCACACAGCTCTGCTGACTTGGACCCATTTAAATTTCGCTGGTTGATCCCCATATCCGCACTTCAAGTCAGACTGGGGAATACAGCAGGTAATTGTTTTGTGTGGTACAGTGCCAGAAAAAAATATTTTAAGACACTTGTTTAAACTGTGGAATGAAAAAGTAGGAAAGAACTTTGAGGATAATTTTTGCTGTTTTATTTTATAGGCAAGGAAAATGAGCGCAAGAGGTTGTTTTGATGTTTCTTTATAGTCTTTTGGGGACAGTAAATGCCAATGGAGGGCTGTTCTTTGCCAAATACCTCTCTTCATTGTTTGCTTATTTTCACTATCAACAGTTTCCAACATTTTATTTTCTGCCTAATATCCTTGATACCCTAAAATTTTTTAAAGAAACAAAGGTACCCAAATTTAAATTTTTACAAATTTAGATACACCAAAAAATTCCTTAATATTGAGCAGTATCATAAGTGATATAAAAACAAGAAAAAAAATCTTCGACTCAGGAATACGTTCAGAGATCCTTCCAGAATAACCGTGTTCTGGTGACGATGCCTCTGGTGATGGGAAGGACCAACAGGCTAAAGTGTGCAGTGGCCTTCTGGGTCCTTGTTTAATTTTTGTCAGAAGTGCTTACATTTCCCAGAACATCACTGAATTTGGGGCCGGCCTCTTTTACTTGAAGTGCATGAGTACGTCCTACTGTTCCTTCCAAGGAACGGGGTTGAAAAACAGGACCCATTTAACCTTTTTCCAGAGAGATGGAATCCAGAGGTAGGAAGCACTAGAATGGATGGAAAACTCCAGCAGGAAATGTAAAAAGTAACTGAAAAGTATTTAACTTTTTGTAACTATTTGTGAAAGTCATCTACAGAATGAGTCACAGAGGAAAATGATGAGTCAGGATTGGGAAAATTTGACTTCTTAAAGTCACTAAATCGTGAGTTTTAAACTTCACAAGTGCTCTTAACCGCAGCGTCTTTGGCAAAGTTGTAGACTCTTGTTTCCATTTCCTTTTTCACAGGGACAGAAAATAATTCCATATGGGAGCTGATCCACACGAAGTCAGAAATAGAAGGACGGCCAGAAACCATCTTTCAGTTGTGCTGCAGGTATTACAGACTTCCAAAAATTAAAGCCAATGGGAATAAGATAGAATCGTGTCCTCTTAAAAAAGCGAGTTTATTTTTAGTGACTTCCTGAATTTTGATGACTTCAGGATCACACCCACCCTCCCCAAAATGGCAACTGTGGCTCTAGTAGAATACATTGGTTAGGTATATATCCAAATCTTAGTGTTTGAAGGAACTTCAAGAACGATCAGTTCTCAGTCCTTTTGTAAGTGAGGAGACCAAGACAGAGAGGCTGGGTGACTTGCCCTCAGCCTGTCCTGAGCAGTACTGTGCTACAGGATGGCCAGGGGATGTGGCATCGAAACACAGTGACACTCTGGACACTCCTGCTGTTTTCTCTCTTCCCCCACCAGTGACAATGAAAGCAAAACCAACATCGTCAAGGTGATTCGATCTATTCTGCGGGAAAACTTCAGGCGTCACATCAAGTGTGAACTACCCCTGGAGAAAACATGTAAGGATCGCCTGGTGCCCCTTAAGAACCGCGTTCCTGTTTCAGCCAAATTAGGTGAGAACTTCCTGGCCTCGTGTTTATTCAGGAAAACATTATGAGCTTCTCTACAAGGATATATGCTCTTGTGATACAGCGTTAAGTCATCACTTTCTAAATGACCAGGGGTAGCTTTGTAAGCTCTAAACCAGACACCCGAATACGCAGGGTGGTGTGAGAAGGTAGTGGCAATTTTATTTCCTTTTAAGAAACCTAAACATGCCTCTTGCTCCCAGACCTTTTATAAACTGTAACCACTCCCAACCCCAAATCCCTCGTGTTACCACAAGCTGACATGGTCTACACTTACCACCTTCTCTGTTTCTCCCCTGAGATGCCCAGGAGTCCAGGGACTTGGTTTTGCCCATTGCAGTATCCCAGTGCTGAGAACAGCCCAAGGCATCTAGAAAGTCAATACTTAATGAATTAAGCTCAAGAAACCCAATATAGTCATTCTTATCCAATCAGTAAGTCAGTAGGTAAATATTCCAAATCCTGCTGTTCTTAGACTTTCTGCTTGTTTTTAAAATTTCAGTTTAAATTTTCAGAACCTCTTGCTATATTAACTATTTTGTTAATATATCTCTGATCTTGTTTTTAGTCTTACAAAATGTCTCTCTTGTTTTTCTTTTTTGGTCAGTTTGACCTCTTCAAATTTACCGTGTATTTTCTGTTTTCCTCTATTGCCAAAATAAGCTACGACCATTAAAAATACGCTGCTGTTGTCTGCAGAAACACCACAATTGAAAGCTCCCCCTTTTCCCTTCAACCCGAGAGAAAGGAATTAAACACACACAAATGACTAAATATTCATATTAAATCTCTGAAAGTTGGCTAGAAATTTCAGCAGACACTCCTCATGAGACAAACAGCATTTTTCTACTTTTAATTGAGCAGCAAGGGAAATAAACAAGGTGAGAATGTAGGCATAGAAATATGGTGTAATCTTGGTTATGAAATTACAAAGTACTTCAATGAAAGAAAGGAACCTAGATTTTATTAGTAACTAACTTTTCAAGTTATCCATGGGCAAAATAAGCATCCTAGCCCTTATAATAGTTTCTAGCTTAATGTTCTATCCAAATAATTGAGCTCTGGTAATTGGTCATCTAAAAATGCCAAATACTCCAGCTTGTAATTTCAAATAAACCAAGTAAAAAATTTCCATACTTGCAGTATCTACATGTTTTTGCCTAAGTCCCAGGATAGTTGGTTATTGAAGTGACATGATCAAATCTTAAGTAATGAAGCTGTTAAATCTTATAACCTACAATGCAAAAACTACACCTGGTGGAATCCGTTTATCTGTGATGAGGGGAAATGCATTTTTCTCTTTGCAGCCTCATCCAGGTCCTTGCGAGTCCTCAAGAATTCCTCCAGCAGCGAGGGGCCCAGTGAGCCTGGCAAGGGCAGCTCGCTGGATTCCGACGAGTGCAGCCTGAGCAGCAGCACCCAGAGCAGCGGCTGCCACACGGCCGGGAGCAGGCAGGACTCCCTGAAACACCCCCACGCGGGCTTGGGCGATTTTTCAGATGGTCTCATCAAAGAGAGCGACATTCTGAGCGACGATGAGGACTACCATCAGACTCGGAAACAGGGCAGCCCGACCAAAGACATTGAGATTCAGTTCCAGAAACTGAGAATCTCCGAGGACCCCGATGCTCATCCGGCCGAACAGCAGCCTGGCACGGCCGGCCGGCCGGGAGGGGAACAGCCCAAACTGGTCCGGGGGCACTTCTGCGCCATCAAACGGAAAGCAAACAGCACCAAAAGGGACAGGGGGGCTCTGCTCAAGGTGCAGACTCGTCACCAGTCCCTTGACAGTCAATGTGAAAATGCCAACCTGGATTTCAATTCTGTCCTAGAGCGAGAATTCAGTGTCCAGAGCTTAACTTCTGTTGTCAGTGAGGAGTGTTTTTATGAAACAGAGGGCCATGGAAAATCATAGTACAATTTCAATCCAGATATGGGTGAAATTGCTCGTTTCTCTTTTAAACTGGTGGTAAAGTGGCAACGGCAGAAAAACCATTCATTATTGGGTTTTGTGCAGTATACATTTTCCCACAAAACAGCTGTAAAGATTTAAGTTATTTTAATTTATTGTGGATCAAAAACTAGATTAAACTGGTCAGAATTTGTAAATTACTTAGTTTATATCCCTTTTGAGCAGGTATCAAAATGACTTAGACTCCTTAAAATAAAATTGCATTCTAATTATTTTAATTTATGTGGAAAAAGTAAGGTGGGAAAGTTGTGAATAGCTTTAAAAAGATCATTTTTTTCCAATCCTCTGGGCATTTTCTTTGAGCTGTTAGTTTTGGCTTTATTTAAAGCATATTTAAGTTATTTTAATGTGGGTTAGGGGCACAACGTGCAGATACTTCATTTTTGTAAGGTTGTAATAGATGCTGTTTATACTAAACATGTCATATCTATGCAGTATATATATTAAAAGCTTGTACTGTATCTTATTTGATTAGGTTTATTTTCTCTACCAAGCTGTACAGTAAAAGGGAAGTCACATCTGGTAATTGGTATTTTTATTGTCATTCTGTAGAAGACAAAAGGGTACACACATAAGAAGCTCACATTGTGAAAATCAACACTCTGTAAGCTGCTAGCCCCTAAAGCAGCAGCTATAGTCTGTAACTCTCCTTATGCTCTTTTTCCTGATTTTTGCTTTTATTTTGCTTGAGTTCTTCTCTGAAACTATAAGCAAAGAGGTGTGGGTCTTCATCACACATTTTCCGGTACACATCACAGAGGCTCTTAAAATGTGAGACAGACAGCTGCCTGGGTCGAAGGGTAGGGTCCACATCTGCCAACTGTAACAGTTTTCCAGTGCTTTCTAGGCGCTGAGCTTCAGGGAATAACATTCTGAGAGGAAGAGAAAAAAATCAAAATTTTACTCAGGAAATTCTGCCAATCAAGACACTTCCTTCTACCCTCATTTGAAAACAACATGGTTCTGACAACTATCAACTTGGGGGAGTGGAAGAGGGGGCTGGAGCCTCTGTGGTGTCCTGTGGCACTCCATGCCAATGGAGAAGGACTTAGGTGACCCCACTAGGCATCAGGTATGACCAGGCACCGAGGTGGAGCTAATCTGACCTGCAAGGTTGTCCATGAGGGAAAGTATTTTCCAAAGCTAAATCAATACATGTATCTTTGAGGTAGGCTTAAAGTAACATCTGCTCACCTGCATCCTTATAGAAATCTAAGTTTGATTTGCCTCAATTTAATATGACAGTTGTCTATTATTTCTTGTGTGTGTGTGTGTGTGTGTGTGTTTTGTGAGGAAGACTGGCCCTGAGCTAACATCTGTGCCAATCTTCCTCTATTTTGTATGTGGGATGCCACCACAGCATGGCTTGATGAGTGGTGTGTACGTCCACGCCCGGGATCTGAACCCACGAACCCTGGGCCACCGAAGCAGAGTGCACAAACTAACCACTATGCCACTGGGCCAGCCCCTCTTGTGTGACATATCAGTTTTGATTTTCTATAATTTGAACTTAGCCTCTGGAACTCTTCATCCCAAAAGAATGACATTGCTTTGCAAAGTTAGAAAACAGTTGATGTCAAAGGATTGTAAAGACTCACCTGGATCTTAGTTTCTTCTCTCAAGCCTCAGAGGCTCTACAGAGCTCATCTCAAAGGGCTTGGAAGATCTCATGGCCAGCAGAGACTGAGTTTTTCTTACAGGCTGATGGTGCTCTCAATAGGAACTGCATGTTCCCCACACTTACAGGGTGAGTTGACTGAGATCTCTTGAGTTCAGTTTCATGGCAAGGAGAGTCTGATCATAGTTCCTAACTCCTGGGACCAATTTGTGGTGTGGTGTGACTGAAGGACACCAATAGGTCAAAGTGGGTCACACCATTTGGTCCTCATCTGCACAGGGGATGGTGTTTGTGAAATGAATGAGGCCCATCACTTAGCTAGAAGGTTGTCTTGGAAACAGTAGGGCCAAATCTGGGTTCAGGCCAATCCAGGATTTCCCAAAGTAGGATAAACTTTTTGTGACTTTTTTCCCCCACAAATCAGGGCTATCACGCACAGTTGTGTGTGTCACACCCAGCCTGATGGATGTGAGCTGAAACCCAGCCTGTGTTCTACTCACCAAATAGTGCATCCTGGCAGGGGGCTGCAGCCTACCAGGGGGTGCCTTCATGCTAACTAGTACAAGGATAGCCAGTGGCATCCCGGCCCCCAACTCTGCATCCTAAGTCTCTGCTAGAGAAGTAGCGGCTGTCCTGGCCTAATCAGAGTCAACGAATGGCAGGTTGAGGAATTACAGCCAGTCATCTCAAATCCTCAAGAATGAGTCTGGATTGCAATGGTTTCAGGACGCAGCTACCCAGCTGCACCTAAAGTAATTTCACGTGCCACAGGGACCCTTCACTAAACCAGGAAAAGAATTAAGACGGAGCTATGGGAGGGAGTTTAGAAAATGAGCGATGTGTGCCTGTGAAGCTGAGCCCCTTTCAAGAGCTGACTGTTGACTATATTAGACGGAAATCTTTGGGAACCGCCCCCCCTCACACATTTTCCTCCCTTCTTAAACAGACTATAGTTAGGCCTCATCAAACGTTTTCTTGGCTGTCACTGGATATAAAATATTGCTGTGGTCACTTCAGGGCCTACTGAGGCACGTGGACCCTACCTCGTAATTCTCTGTCTGGGTTTCCCGATGGTGCCGACATACTTATGCAGAGCGGCAAGCATGGCAGGACAAAGGAGCTCTCTGCTGAATAAAAATGCGCTTGCACGAATACTTGGTGACATCATTTTGGCTGCTCAGAAGCTATATTTGCTTCCTAGTTCTAAGTGTGCCCTTAAAGAAGAGATATAGCAACTTGGTGGAGAGAAAGCATTTTAAAAGCCCACTTAGTGTGATGATAAGAAATATACATTTGGTCTTTGTCCCAGGTTCCTGACACAGCTTCTTAAACCTTTGAGAGTCCTGAGTGATAGTGACAGGAGTATCTTTTGCTATTCATAACAAGTCCCTTTCAACCACACCTGAGTCTGTGCTAATGAGGTGACTCTGCGTGGGCCCCTAGGTAGCTTCAGGACGGGGGATCATTGCCAGAGGAACCAACCATGTGATTAGAGGGTTGGAAATTTCAGCACTACCCCTAGACCTCCCAGGACGGGAGAAGGGCTGGAGATTGAGGTCAATCACCAGGGGCCAATAATCTAATCAATTGTGCCTGTGTAATGGAACTTCCATAAAAACCCCTAAATGATGGGGTTTGGAAAGCTTCCAGGTTGGTGAACACACTGAGGTGCCGATAGGATGGTAAACCCAGAGAGGGCATGGAGGCTCTGAGCACCCCCTGCCCCCCCACCTTGCCCTATGCATCTCTTCCATTTGGCTGCTCCAGAGTTACATCCTTTATAATAAACCAATAAATGAAAGTAAAGTGTTTTCTTGAGTTCTGTGAGGCATTCTAGCAAATTACCGAACCTGAATGGGGGTCACGGAAATCCCCAATTTATAGCTGGTTGGTCAGAAGCACAAGTGGCGACCTGGGACTTGGAACTGGCGTCTGAAGTGTGGGTAGTCTTGTGAGACTGAGCTCTTAACCTGAGGGGTCTGCACTAACTCCAGGTGGTTAATGTCAGACTTGAATCGAAGGACACCCAGTGGGTGTCTGGAGAATTGGTTGGTGTTGGAAAAAACACCAGACATTTGGTGTCAGAAGTGTCAAGATTAAAAACAGTTCAGATGATCTGAGTCCTGATTGAGAAGTCATGACCTCCCCAGCACAGGGTCATCATAAACTGTGTGATTGTCAGTTTCAGGTTGTACTTATGATAAAAGAAAACCCACAAGTGGCATCTGAGGTTAAATCAAAGTTTTGCTCTTTCTTTAGTGGGAATCAAGGTTGGTTCACCAGAGGATTTGAACTAAGAGTGGTATTATAGATAGCTTGAAGAATCATAAAAACAATGTTCTTAATCATTAAAAGTGATTGGTGGGGGCCGGGCCCGTGGCTTAGCAGTTAAGTGCCCACACTCCGCTACTGGTGGCCCGGGTTCGGATCCTGGGCGCGCACCGACACACTGCTTGTCCGGCCATGCTGAGGCCGCGTCCCACATACAGCAGCTAGAAGGATGTGCAACTATGACATACAACTATCTACTGGGGCTTTGGGGAGAAAAAAGGGAAGAAAAGGAGGACTGGCAATAGATGTTAGCTCAGGGTCAGTCTTCCTCAGCAAAAAGAGGAGGATGGGCGTGGATGTTAGCTCAGGGCTGATCTTCCCCACACACACAGAAAAAAAAGTGATTAGGGATCTTATAAAGAGTGCTACTGAAAGGAAGAGAAGGCATTCTTACCCAAGCCCTCGATGGCAGTACTTCCTTCGGAACTGAAACACGTTCTGAACGACCTTCTCCACCAGCTTGAACGGCTGCTCTATCCTGGGCTGTGTCAGGGGAGTGAAGTGCACCACGCCCACGTCCACCTTCGTTGTAAGCAAACATACATCACTTTGTGTCACGGCATGACACGATTAAACAATCTATCTTCGTAAAACACAGGAGGACGGGTCACCGAGAGCATGGTTTTCACAAACAAACCTTTGCAGGGGCTTCAGTGTCATCTTCTCCAGGCCTGGAAGACGCTATATTTGCATTTGAGTTGACTCAGGGAAACCACAGCTGGGACATCCACTTGACCTGTGTGTGCCTGATGATCACTGACTTTTAAAATGCAGTTTTACAATGGCCTTTGAAGATCAATCCAAATCATCACTGAAGCCAGTGGGCAGATAACAGATAGCACTAGAATGTTTTATTTAGCTTTTGAAGGAGTAAAAGCAAGCTGCAGCAGCAGTTCTGACCAGAAGGCCGGGCTTCAAAACAGCGAGAAGACAGATGGGCCCCCAGGGGCCACTCAGTGCTCAACTCCCCAGAAATCAACTAGGACACCACTTGTTTTGGATACAGATACCGATTAATCAGCTGGACTGAATTCATGATCGTCCTCTGCACGTCACATAACTTTTTGGTAGCAACTTTAAATGCCCTAAGAGCCACAGGCAGGATCCAAATAAAAAATAGAAACCACCAAAAATGTTACTGTTTGAGTGTTAAGCTACTACCAGCTGTTGAGATTCTTTATCAGAAAATAAAACGTTTCAGGCATATCTATTAAGAGACGCATATCCTGCCGTATTCTAAAAATGGATTCATGGTGATTCACAAGGAATTCAAAATAACAGAGAAAAAATACTGAAAGTAAAGACTAAGGGAGACACGGAGTCAAATCAGTTACCACACACATAACAAAGCCTGACAGACCAGTCTAGGAAATGGGAAGTCTGTTCATAACTTACACAAACATTAGTCTCCAAGGAATTGTTAAACTTGCTACTTAGAATATCACACAGACTCTACAAAGTACAGCAATTTATGAAGAGTGGGTCACACTGCTGCTTTTCAAAAGGAATCCTATTTTTTAAATTCCAGAGGGGTTATCATGTTCTCTTTGGATGACTTGCTTCTAAAGATCCTTTGGGCTACAAAACTCCTTAAAATTAGTCTTTAATATACGAGGATGGGGGAGTGTTTTTTGTTTTGTTTTTGTCTTTAAGGTGGAAGAAAAATATTTGCATATGACATGAGACTGTGCGGACAAGAACCAAAAAGACTGAAGACGTGCCCAGCAGCAGGCAGCCTGGATGGGCTTTCAGAGGAGCCAGCCACATTTCTCCTGCGGGGTCTGAGCCACCTCACCAGCAAGCTGACCCACCAGACCTTCTCTCCCTCCTCAAACAGTCACTGATCCCGTCCCCGAATCTTGCAGATGAGCCGCAGCTGTGTCTACTGGATGCAACCAGAAGGAAAAGAGTCGGATGGTAGGGATGGTGTGGCCGGCAAATGCTGAGAACGTTCTAAGCAGCAGAGTGAAAACTGCCAACGGAGAGGCCTTTCCACACCGAAAATGCTCCCCTAAATGTCCACCAGCCTTCAGACTTTTTTAGTGAAGATCATGCCCTTGTGGTGGAACAAGGGTTATTCTACCTCAGAGAGTGACTATCCGAAGACAATGTTAAATGTTCTTATTAAATTTTAATAGGTTTTCAAATTGTGTTCTATGTGTTGCTTAATCAGTTTCTCCAACTGAAGTTACTGAAGTAACAGGAACTACCTGTAAGAAACTAAGTGCTTTGGTTAAAAGGCCAGCACTTTCCTTAGACATTCACAAAAAACACCATGGAACAGGGTCCATGGGCCTCTGAGAGGTCTGTGATCAATGGAGAGAGGAGAGGTGCTGAAGAGGATAAGGGACTGGGGAGGCGACTTCAGGGTTAAGTGGACAGGAGCACTCCTACAGAGAGGGAAGAAAAGATGGCTTCATCTTAGAGCATTTCTCTGGAAGGAAAAGAACAGATAATTTATGAGCGGGGAGAGTAGAAGACGCCACCCAAGATACACTCCAATGACTTGAAATATCAAAGACTCCTACTCACAAACTCTGAAATGTCCATCACCCCTCTCCTCCTGTTGATTTGGGACAGAGAAGCGAATCCAACTATCTGGGACGGTTCTAGACTTCACCTCACCCCATCACTCTGTAACTCTCCATGCCCTTTCCACCATCTGAGCCCACTGGCATTCCTGTCCCTACCTCTCGTTCTGCCAACCCTCTAAGACTCAACTCCTCCAACCCTTTCAATCCAGTCCTTCCAGATTACAGAGTCAGTTCTGACAGGATTCTTCCACAGACAGCAGGTGTGATCCAACCACCTGCCAGTCTCCAGTGAGAATAATCTTTTAGCAAAATGTGAGATAAAATTAAACCCTACCCGACCCTAAACCCATGAAATATTATCAAAACTCTATACAACGTTCAAGTTCTACTAAGACCAAAGGCACAAATACAGGGATAGATGCATTCTCCTTCCAGTACAGAAACTGCCAGCTCCAGCTTCCTTGGATTTTAAAATTTGGCCTCATCTTTATTTACCTGGTTTTATTCCTTTGAAATATAGTTGGTGTTTGCAAATACAGGAAATGTCTAATGTTTGCTTTATTTAAATAAAGTTGTAAAACCCCATACAAATATAGCAGCACCCCATGTAAACTGGAGAAGACGTCTAAAGTTTGAATATAATTTCGATATCCAGTTAAGTCGGCTAACAGTTATCACAGCAAAAAGAAAATTTCCACTCACATCCAATACAGGTACTGTGTAGTGGAGGACGCTATAAACTCTGTAAAAAGGCTCTTCCAGTAATGTGTCCCGCTTCTCTGGGAACCTCCTTACCACCCTCTTCTCTACTCCTCCCCTCAAAAGCACTTCTCAGAATTACTCTGAATGATGGAGCCCATTTTCTCTAGAAACACAGGAAAGCTGCTTGGTAACTATGGTAACATACAAAAATGCTTTTTACTTATAATTGAATGGTTATTTAAAATTACAACCATTATTTTTCCTTCTTTGAGTTTTAAGTCTATTAAAGGGTTTGATTACAAAAAAGAAATCAGTACATAGGCACTAGATGCACTTAAAGATTCTAATGTTGCCAGCTCCTTTCCAAACTCAGTCTATCAGAAAACCAAAATGACCTACTAAAATGTCAAATTAAAGGATTTATAATGAATTTAAATATTTGCCTCTCCAATCCACTATAACGTCAATGCTACATAAAGCTGAGATTATTTTTCTCAACATTAGCTGCCTTGGCTACAAGAAGCTGGAGACAGATGTCCCATTTTCCAAGCCAGGGTGTCTAGGACATGACTGGTTATGAGCTCAGCACTTGGGACTCATAAGAGACCTGGGATAAGAAGCTATTAAATCTTAAATCTTAGATATTGCCAACTCAGATCTCGAATCAACATGATATAGGGAATACTAAAGAACATATGGCCTAGTTCCTGACTTTGAGATGGTCATCAATATGCCAAAGAGCTAAATAACTACCACACGAAAAGGTACAGAAACAATCAATATATGCCATTATCTAAGAACGGGTCTTCAACACCTCCCATGGGCTTCAAAACCATTAAAGGACAAGCCCGCAGAAAGGAAAAATGACTAGGAAGTTACAATTTAATCAGCTGAGATATGAGCTTAACTGGGAGATGATAGAAGGAATGGTGAGAAAAAAGAATCACTACAGGGAATAATCAATAAGACTTCAACAACAATACCAGAAGGATTCAAAGTTCAGGGTGGTACTGTCTCAGGCAGACCTGTGCTGATGGGAATGGGAAGAGTCTGGCTGGTTCTGAGGTGGTCGGCACCACCCGATGGAACACGGGGTCAGAGATTTGGGAGACACACGTTCAGTGTCAGGTGAAGTGACAGGGTAAGGTGAGCACATTGGGGGATGCTTGGTTCCTCCACCCACTGGTGTCCACTTACTACTCAGGGACCTAGCCCAAGCTAATGACAATTAGAACGTCACAGGCCCCGCAGTTATGACTTCCTCAGATAAGGATAACAGAGCTGCAAGTCATTAATGCCTATGATGTTATAATTATGCACCTTGTAGAAAAACAAAATATTTACGAATATGAATGTAGATCAAATTTCCTAGAACTGGTTCAGTCTGCCTGTAATCCTTGTCCCAAGCCCAATTTAAGGACAGAAATTCCCTTGTAAAACCTTAAAACTCAAACACTAACGACATTCTAGGTGTTCCAAACCAATGTATTCAACAAAGATTGACACACTGTTAGAACCCAAATTTCTTTCTTTAAAGTTGACAATTTGTGTTCGTTACTGTAACAATATTAACTTCTGCAGAAGTTCCACCCCACCTTTTATTTCCTCCTATAGATCTGTGAATGGTTTCTCTCTCTCTTTTCCTCCTTAGAATAATTAAAAAAGAACAGATTTTAAGTAGTCACAGAGTGCTTCCTCTCAGAGCATCAGTAGTAAGAGACTGACCGAGTGAGCTGAGAGCCTGATGAGAAATAAGCCTAAGAGGTGCCGGGGTGAGGAGAGGAGATGGAGAGAAAGAGCTTCTACTGTCAATGTATGTATGTAAATGTATGCATGTATGTAAATTATGCCTACTACTAATAACAACAACAACAAGATGAGTCAGGGTCTCCTGGTCCCAAGAGAGGAAACAATTTCAGGGAGGCGAACACTTACTTCTAAACAAAGGGCAAGGGGACAAGAACTAACAGACACTGGATTGGGATTTTCTGTTATATTTGACCTGGAGTTCCTGGATAATCATGAGGGAAACATCTTTCTAAAACGACGACCTCTCCCACAAACCTTGACTTTGGTGTTTGTGGAACAGCAGCATCTGGAGGTGCCCTGCTGCCCTGGCGGTGGTGGGTGTGGCAGGAGTTACCTGAGGCGGCCTCAGGGCTGTCCTGTCAGGGGCCACTGGGTGGCAGCACACTGCACAATCGCCAGGGCCTGGCTTCCGGTTTTGAGGGTTCAGAGAAACTCCAGCACCTCAGAATTAACCCGTGTCTCAGGGATGGTTTCAATCTAAGCAAACTCACAAGGCACTCAATGAATGCTTGCTGCTATAAAAAATATTATTACTATTATTAACAGACTGATAAATGAACATGGATGCAAACATATTAACTCATAATGAGCTATAACTGCAAAAGAGACTAGATGCCATACTCAAGTTGCCTGGTCAGTATACGCCCTTCCTATAAAAACTACCTGTAAGTGCAAGCTCTGTTGCGGTTAGAAGACTGTGCAGCGACAGGGAATGGGAGCAAGTCTACATGGACTGATGGTTGTAATGGTCGCTGGGACCAAGCCTGAGGGCCTGACCACTCAGGGGCACAGGTACTGGGTACCGACTCTCCTGGTCCATGTGCTATCAGCATCCAGACCAGCTCTCCTTTCGCTGAGGTATTTCTTCTTTAACCGTGTTCATGCTGTCCTGCTCCTTCTGTTTCTGACTTGAAAGACATTCTGTCTTTTTAAAGGTGAATTCTATAGCTGCTGGATCTCATCTTTTACATGCTCATTTTACTAGTTTAACTCAAGCAGGTTTGGGGGAGCTCACAGTCCTTCCTATGTGTCACTAGAGATATAAAAATAAATAAGAGAAACGATTAAAACTGATGCAAGCTCTCTAATTTGGCAAGATCACAAAGTCCACATGAACTCATCCAGGACCCTAGAGTGTGTGCTGGGACTGAGATGCAGGAGACCCAGCTGCGTGGAAGAGAGTCACAGGGAAGGAAGGCAGAGAGGAGGAGGGAAGAGGAGGAGGGGCAGTGAGATGAGGGCCAGGCCTAAACTAGGCACATTCAGCCCGCGATCTCGGATACTGCCAGTAAATGAGGACGTTTTAAAAACATGTCCCGCTCTTCAAAATAATGTGCAAAGAGAATGCAATGGTAAGGTCACAACAAACACATATTTATACTACTTATGAGATTAAAAAGAAAACTAGGTTAATCTGCAAATATCGCCACAAAATCCAAAGACAGTCTTAATATTCTAAAATAATGTGATGAAGATGGAGAAAACAAGTCTTTGAGATCCTTTCTCACGAAGACACAAAAAGGAGCAGCAAAATGGTGTAAAAGTAAGGTAATAATAGAGAAATGCAAGTGCAACCTATATGCAGAAACATATACCCAATTTGCTATAAAAATCAACAGAACCGGGATGGCCTCATTCGACACTTGAGAACACACATAAACCAAAGAATATTCATCTTCATTTGTAACAGAGGCCTCATTATAATCAACTAATTTACAAACTACCGATTTTGACAGTTAAAAAAGTCTTCAGACCAGCCTAAACATTATTTTAAAAGTAAAATGCCCATAAAGATGGAGGAAAATAATGAACTGATCGTGCTCTGAGCTGATACTACTAATTTCCTAAGACTGCACCAAAAGAAAAACTTTGAGGTTAAATCAATCGGTTTAAATTTGTGGGACTGGAACAGGTAATTCTATTTTATCTTACTTTGAACTTCCATTATTTTCAAAGTTGAACAGAAAGCAAATAGGAAAAGACGTCGTTTTTAAAAACCAGAACCCCAACTTTTCACTGGAATTAAGTGGGCAGCATTTTAAACATACCATGACTGGGCATCTTCCCAGACCAATGAAATAGGAGAGCCACCAGGCCAGGCCTGCGCCTGAGCGCTTTTCTAAAGCTACATGATGCTCACGTGAGGGCAGGACTGAGAAACACAGCTCTGGAGAACGACTTCACACAAAGGTACGGGGTTATTATTATTTCTAAAATATTCAGTTCAATTACCTATTTTTTCAGAAAGAAAAGTTTGTCTGAATATCCAGATTATTACTACTAAGAAAAACAAAGATACTAAGGAAATCACATGTAACTTTCTTAAAAACAGATAAATGAAAACATTTTAAAGAAGAAAATAGATGGACTGCTGAGTGACTGGCCAGCTACTCTGCAGAGTCGCTCAGGGACTTGGCCTGAGGGCGAGTACACATTTATATGTAAAGCTACAGAGATGTCAGGGTTAATTTGTCTCCACAGCTTGTCCAGACTATCAGAGACTCATGATAATGAGACTTAGAAATACATTCTGTCCTAAGCTGCAGGCAGGGCAGGGAGGGCTATGAGTGTATAAGGGCTTCAAAAATCACCATATTCTGGGCCTGAATCCCATTCCTGCTACTTACTCATTTTAGTCAAGTTACTTCATTTCTCCGTAGCTTAGTTTTCTCACCTAAAATGAGGGTTCCTGTTATCTCACAGGCTCGTCTTGAGAATTAAATACCACAGTGCCTCAAACAGTACCTAGCATACAGGAAGCAGTTTATAAACAGTAGATATTACTTATTATGCCAAGATTACAAAACTGAAGAGCTGAAAATTACTTAAAATTACAGTCTCATTTAGAAAGGACAAAATCATACTTTCAATCATGCAAAGATACATGTATAGTTTAATTAATGTTATTTTTATACTCAAAATCAGTTTCTGAATTCATTCATTCAACAAGTATGTACTGTATCCCTACTATAAGCCAGGCACTCTTCCTGGCACAGGAGAATCAGCAATGAACAAAACAGACAGAACTCCTCGCCCTTGTGAGGTTTACATTCCAGAGGTCTTAAGCTAGAGAGTTAGCAGCAGAGGGGCCCAGAGGTGGTAGGATTCTTGATCTATTTTGAAGTTGAGAAACAAAACGATTTGTTGACTGAATGGATGTTGGGTATGGAAACAAGGATGCTTTTAAGATCCGGGACCTGCCAAATGGAAGGACGTGTTTGTCATTAATGGACATGGGGAAATTGGGAAGAATTGGTGTGGGGAAGGTCAGGAGTTCAGTTTGTCCATGATAGGTCTAAAATGTCTATTAGCAATGTCATGTCAGCACGTGGATATACAACTGGGGTGTTCAGGGGAGAGGGCCGGGGAAGAGACAACTGGGGTGTTCAGGGGAGAGGGCCGGGGAAGAGACGTAAACTAAGATAAGACAGATCTAGGGAAGTCTCAGGACTTAAAGATTTAATTCTCTTTAATGTCCACATTGGAAGTAGATAATAATGTTGATGAATTCTCTCTCTCTATACACCTCATTTGCCAGCTCCTTTTTTTATACAAGAAATTCTGCCTTGATTAAAGGTCTGTAGTTGAAAGTCATTGGCATTTCAGAAGTTTGCCTTTTTAAAAGAGGCAGTTAATATTTTACAGGATAAGTGTTCTCATCAAGGCAGAATAATAATCAAAAATGTTTTGAAAATAGAAATAAATGTACATTAAAGCATGCTTAACCCGTCTATGCTCAGCAAGCAGTATTACGCTGGAGGTCAGAGTTGGGAGCACGTTGGTGCCTCCACCTGCCATCAGTCAGCCTCAGCACAGGTGGGTCTGCACCGACGACCATGGCAAGGAGCAAAACAAGACAAGACACTACAGGGATCTGGCGGATTTCTTCTGATGGAGCGGTAATAACAATGCTGTGACTGTTAGCACCTGAAACTCAACTCTACTCCACCCAGTGTTTACACAAAGAACTGTTGATATAGTTCTGTGAAATAAAAAAAGAAAGTTTATATATCAAAATTATAACGCTATGGCTAAAAACAAATCCATAGGCATTCAGATTTCTAAGAGAAGAAAACAGTATCTTGCTAAATGCCAGACTCTGAAAAGATTAAAACAAACCAAAAAAAAAATCTAGAAAAATCTAGATAATTGAAACATGCATTTTATTACTCACTGCTTTTAAAGAAATGTCTAACATCTAACATGGCTATTAACAGTTATAAAATTTTAAAAATCCAACCACAAAATTATTTTCTTTCTCTAGCGTGGCTACAAACTTACAGCTTGTAGAATTAAAGTTATGAGGAAGGAAAAAATGAGAACCTAAAGCAAATGGAGGTGAAATAAGTCTATATCATTATTCATGATGTAGAACCTCAATATTTGATTTCACTACTCCATCTAATATGTTTCATCACATCATTTTGGTGTAATTTCTTCACAACATTTTCCAAAAGCTCTAATTTATTAAGTTATACTCCAGAAAGCTTTCTCATTGGAAGGAAGAGCAGAAGAAAATTCAGGACCCCCCCCCCCCAAATATTTGTAGGTTTACTGATCAGATTCTGGTCAACTATTGTTGCTGGGGTTTTTTTTCCTTTTACTTTATATATATATTTTAAAAACTGTCTTTTGTTTATTTTGAAAGTTACCAATTTTGTGAATCTTGATTTCAGAAAAGTAACAAGCACCACAATAAAAAGATGGTCTCAGCTATCATTTGCAAAGCACAATCTAGTTAAAAATATCTCAGACCATACTCTTTAATTTAATTGGGGACATAAAATAATAATATCTTCCAATAATAAATCTTTGATAAAAATTCAAAAAAAATTATAACTATAGACTAAAACATAATATTAAAAGAAAAGCTTTTTGTGAGCATCCAAATAATTCCTCCTCTGTATATAGGGACACAAAAGCATTTTTAGCTTTCAGGTTTCGACAAATCCTGTTGTAACAACAACTCCCTCCCTTCCCCGCCTCTCCTTTCTTAATTCTCCCACAGCTCAAAAAATGAGATGGAGAACCTGGTATTTATCTTCTACCACCATCAGCAGTTTGTACCTCTCAGATTTCTATGTTGCTCTTTATTTGCTATTTGCAAGTTAACTCACTAATACTCAGAAGCTGTGAAATGAGCCTCACACGCATGTGGTTTTTCTTCATCATACCTTACTGGGGTTCATCTGAAGACAACCGACAGAGGGAGTTAAGACGCTGAAGGCTACTGATAAAAGGTATGGAAAATGAGAAGCTTCTATATTGCTCAGAGACCTAAATATAGATCTTCAAGTGTTATTTAGTTTGAATTATAAGTTGTAAATCTGTTTTTACATATTAGTTTTGATACAAATATACCTTGTCTGGAAAACTGACTTTACATTTTACTGAAATCCACCACAGACTTTCTGTTGGCAAATAGTTCATAAATTTAACATTCATAGGTTCTGTTCTGCATGCAATGTGTTTTAGACTCATGAGTGAGTTCTCTATTTAGAACTAAGTTTTGCCGTGTGACCCCTTCGCTTTTGCTTACTTGCACAGTATTTCTCTACAACCACCAGCACCACCACTGAAACAAAGTATGCCTTTATTCTCCGAGAGATAGAAATTTGAGAGAACAGGCCACAAACTGTGTCATGCTTGTGGCTGGAGAGGGAAAAAAAGAAAAGGATTTCATAGCAATATAGCTAAGATGCCAGTATATTTTTACACAAGGAACAGAAAAGTGACCTTCATTTTGGAGAACAAATTCTTTCTGCATAAGTTCTCTACGCAGAAGAAAGCATTTAAAGTCCAATATTCATCAGCAAGTGAGCACTATGCTAACCGAATGCAATGTCATATTGTTTACACTGATTTGGGCTGTCTATAATTTATCACTGCCAGTACTTGTTAATTAAGATGAACAAGCTGTCTGCAAGTCAGAATTACACTGAAATTTATAAAATGTACCGGTTAATGGGAAGAAAAGAGTTATAATTGGGAAGCTGAGCATAGACTGATCAACACATAAAAGTTACTCAACCAAAATAAAAATAAAGAAATGAGATGCTCTTAGGGAATGTTAACAGCAATCTCTCGCTCTTGAAGAATCCCTAAGCTGAAAATGGTCGGGGAAGGCAGTAATTTACTGAGCTGACTGGAGCCTGAAATGTTAAAACCCAAACCTGAAAACAGCTATTATAAAACTATAAACATGTGTTTCATTTTTTTCTAGAAACTTTAGCTTTTGTTCTATTTTGGTCTCAGATATGAAAAGAAATTTGGAAAACAGAAAAGAAATGAACCATAGATTTAACTTCTTAGAGAATCAATGTTAGAACTATGGAAAGTTCGTAATTTTAATATAGGCACGAATTAGTATTACTTCAGATATTTCACAAAAGCCAGGCATCAGCCACCTTGCTGAGTTTGTGAAGCTAAGCCATTTGTCCTACTAATACCCTCTGGAGGTCTTTTTTTTCTTGGTGGGAGACGGAGTGAGTGAAGTTGATAGTTGGTGCTTTTCGCCTCTGGATGTAGCATTTTCCCTGCTTCCCACAGAAGCACATGGGGAAGATTTCACCAGGAAGTACTGTGGTAAAGGGGAAAAAATGCAGGACGGAGTGAGGTGGGAAGAGACAGGGAAGAGCTGGACGCTGCCAGTCTGCTGAGACCTGTGTGGCATGGGGTGATTTACTACATAAATGTTCTAATCCAAAAAAATGATGACGCACAAGATTACATCTTTGGTCTCTTTCAGCAATAAGATTCTATGAAAATAAATGAAATCAGCCTAAGAAAGGAAGAGAAAAAAGAAAAAAATCCAATATCATTAAATATCAATTGTCATGTGATATAAATACTAATAATAATGTCAATTATAATTTATTGAATAATTTCTATGGCTTAGATATTGTCCTAAGCCCTTAAAATGTATTAACACATTTAACTCCTTAAAATGCATTAACACAAATAATCCGCATTTTCCAGAAGAGGATACTGAGGCACAGAAACATTCTGGAAAGCCAAGATTTGACCCAGGTGTTTTGGATTCAGAGACCATACTGCCTTCTGTGAAATAAATATGAATCATGATAGAGCCACTCTAATACATCATTCAAAAATTAATTCAGAAACAAAAAAAGCCAGTATCGCTGTATTTCAGAAAACCATTATATTTCCTCAAAGAAGGCAATAAATACTGCCAAATTAAAACACAGCCAAGCCACCAAGTAAGTGCTATCTTTTCCTCTTCTTAAAAAAAAAAAAAAGAGGGCCGGCCCTGTGGCTTAGCGGTTAAGTGCTCTCGCTCCACTACTGGCGGCCCAGGTTCGGTTCCCGGGCGCGCACCAACACACCACTTCTCCGGCCATGCTGAGGCCGCGTCCCACATACAGCAACTAGAAGGATGTGCAACTATGACATACAACTATCTACTGGGGCTTTGGGGGGGGGGGAGAAAGAAAGAAAGTCTTACATTGTATCCTTGCACATACAACTAATGATGTGATTATTTCTGGTATGTATTTTCAAGATCTGATGTCACTGCTTCCGAATCATTCAGAATAACTGGTTTCGCAGCAGACTACCTCATTTGGGTCAGGGAATGATTCTGGTCCCAAGTAGAAAGGATCTCACTTTCTCTTTAGCAAAAGACAGTGGCTTAATTGTTCCAGTTTTGAGTACCTTCCACCCGAAGTGAAACAAGCGCTAACATAGGTAAGGATTTTGCACATGTTTACTAACTAGAAATTAGGGATAATCATGCCAGTGACTCTGACTTCTTTCTATTACTTTCCTCTCCTCCTTAAACAATTCACCTGGGTCATGTGTCTGGTACATGGCAGATGATTAATAAAAACTTTTTAAGTAAAATCATTTTTTGAATACTTAAAACTTTTCTAATATATATTTATAAATCATTTTTAAGAGGAGGGTTTAAACTATTCTTTTCTTCCTTATTACCTAGGGTATTTTAATTAGAAATAAAATAAGTTTTAAAAACCCGTAATGCTATTAAAATTCTTTATCAGATCCTGGGGCTGGAATTTGATATGTCTAAAGCTCCTAACAAGGAACATGCCCACTTTACAGACAACTTCAGCACAGTCTAAGATGAACTCACTGGACAGTTCTTGCCTTTATGCCACATATCAAGCATCACCGTTCACACTCACTCAGGAAAAGGGCAGCCTTGGCAGGCCTGGTGTGAGCTTTCCTCCCAGGCTGCGGCATCCTCATCCACCCTGGGGCTCTATTCAGATGTCTTCCCGGCTCCCGCGGCACATGGAAGCCTTTTGTTTATTCTTTCTATCCTTCAATCCTGATTTTGTCTTCTTTCCCCAGCCTTTGTTACTTGGCTGTCTACTGCCTAGAAATAGCTACAATTTGGACGAGGAGCCACCATAATTGAGCACCAGGATTTTCTAGGTGGACAAAGATAACGATACCGTCATGGTATCAGGGGGTCTCCAGCTCCTTGCTTTCTTCCTGGCCTTATCTGGGGTCTCTGGAGTGCTCACGGCCACTCTGTTGCCCAACTGGAAGGTGAATGTGGACGCGGGCTCCAACATCATAACAGCCATCGTACAGCTGCAAGGGCTGTGGATGGACTGCACGTGGTACAGCACCGGGATGTTCAGCTGCACCTTGAAGTACTCCACTCTGTCCCTCCCCACCCACGTGCAGGCTGCGCGGGCCACCATGGTCCTGGCATGTGTCCTGTCTGCTTTGGGGATCTGCACTTCTACAGTAGGGATGAAATGCACTCACTTAGGAGGGGACAGAGAAACCAAAAGTCATGCTTCTTTTGCTGGCGGGGTCTGCTTCATGTCTGCAGGGATCTCTGGTTTAATACCGACAGTGTGGTACACCAAAGAGATCATAGCAAACTTCCTGGATCTGACAGTGCCTGAAAGCCACAAACACGAACCTGGAGGAGCTGTCTACATCGGATTCATTTCGGCCATGCTGCTGTTTATCTCTGGCGTGATTTTCTGCGCTTCCTGTATAAAAAAGAATTCAGAAGCTTGGGTTGACCCACCCAAGCAGGAGCATATCTCCAGCACACAGCTGGAGGGCAATTCAGCATACAACCTGAAGGATTATGTGTAAATAACTGTGTAATGCATATAGAATTTCTAGGTGCCTGCTGAGTTTTGTCTTTATTTTAGACTAAAAAAAAAAAATCAGAATTATGCTTAACTCTACAAAGAATGTAAAATACTTTAAAACCAATGAGGTCATTTAAAATACCAACAAACTATCGTGTACAATTTTATCTCTTTTAAGATTATTTTTCCATTACTGTTTTCATGTTTTATCTAAAGGTCTATAATTGAAAGAGGTTGTGATTATATTAATAAGGCAATTAATTGATAAGGTTTCTTTTCCTTTTTAATATAACCCGTTAATATATCTTCAGAATTGGTACTTAATTGGACTTTATGAAAGCACTAAATTACCAAGTAGAAACAGCACCCCACCCTGGTGTTAATCCAGGGGATCATCTACCTTTGCTGTCTGCTTGGCCACACCACAGTAACTCGCTTCTGTTTTCAAGCCCCACTGTATGACAGCGTGTTAGGGACAGAAGAGCTGCCCACCTCTTTCAGATACTGCCAAACCAACCACCCTAAGTCCCCACCTACTGTGACCTCCCTGTCTCTTTCTTCATTTTAGAAAAATATGTACATACATCTGCAAGAGCTTACAATATGACCTTCAGAGATTAGACAGAACTAAAGAAAAGAAACGCTACCACAGTAAAGCAAGACCAAACCAAAGGGACTATTTCACATGGGAATTAGGAAGGGAACCATTTAAACAGAAGTTTAAATGTTTGTTTAGAGTATGTATTCCTTTTGAGTGGTCAAAATATCTTCTGAACAAATGTCATATTAAAAATAATTCGATAAAAAAATATTTTTATGCAAATTAATGCGATAGGATTGCTCTGACACCTATATGGGTCTCTCATTTTGCTTAATGTGACTGGCTTTATCTGCAGTCTATGCATCCTACAGTCCTATACTAAAAGTTTACTTTATATATTCTATAAAAGCCTATACATACTTCAAAAAATAATTTTTATTTAGCTCTGAAATTCTTTCTTTCTAAACAGATGCAGGGATGTTCTGAACTCTCAGAAAAGCAGCCACTTCATACAAAATAATGGCCCAGTTCTATCCCGACTGGAAATGGAGATGAGGAAACGGTGTGAACTCCCCCCATGCCTCCAGGATTCACCCCCACTGCGTTCCTCTACCTGGAATCGCCCACACTCACCCCCTTGCCTGCCCAAGCTCCTACTCATCCTTTAGGGTTCTCACGGGACCTCCTCTGTGAACTCAATCCTGACTCCCTGAAGAGGCTTGCTGTTTCCATCTCTGTACTCTCAGAGAATGCTCTATTTAAACAATGATCAGTTCACATGACTGCATCTCCAACTAGACTGGGAGACAAGGTATCTTTTTTACCTTTGTATTCTCAGTGACTTGCCACTGCAAGTGCTTATTATGACATGCCAGGCCTGTCTCAATCCTTTGCATACAGTGACTGGTTTATACCTCAGAAGGACTCAAGGGGATAGATACTACTCTTAGGAGCTTACAGAAATTTGAGGCAGAGAAAAGTTAAGTAAGTTACCTAACTTGCGCAACGTCACACAGCTAGTAAGTGGGGAGATGGGATTCAACCTGAGGGAACCTGGTCCAGAATCAGACCTCCTGGGTGCAAGGTTACACAGGACACCAGGTGTCACAGGACACATTACTTAACCTAAGTCTTGGTTTGCTCATGGAAAATGAGGATAAAAACAGTGCCTATTCACAGAGTTGTGAGGATTCAACGAGAGACACACAAAGCAGTCGGGGCACAGTGAGCAGCAGTAAGTGCTGCTGGGAGTTCTTAGTTATTCCAGTGGTTTCCAACTGGGGGTGAGCGCAGCCTGCAGAGGGCATTTGGCAATGCCTGGAGACGGTTTTGGTTGTCACAACTGGGGTAGTGGTATGGAATCCAGTGGGCGGAGACCAGGAATGCTGTTACATATCCTACAATGCACCAGGAGAGCCTCAGCAACAAAGAATTACCTGGCCCAAAATGTCAACAGTGATGAGGTTGAGAAACTTTGATCTAATCTATTTGAACATATTTAAACGTTCATTTTTCTTTGATTAAAAAGTTACCAAAACAAAAACCAAAAGAACAAAATGCCAAAAAAACCCTAGAATATCACACACATTTCACCCATGGAGCAGATATATGTCTGTATGTAAACATATATATATATACATATACGACTTGAAGAAGTCATCTAGTAATTCTGGCAAAAATGATGAAAACTTAAGTCAGGAGAATTGGGTATAAGAATGGATACATTTAAGAGAAATGTAGGCAATGGCAAAAGTTGATAACTAGTGACTGGTTGTGATGGTAAAGGTAAGGGCTATAGGGATTTAAGATAACCCCAGGATAGGCTTGGATGACCTGGGCAGATGAAGACGTCATCTGGGGAGCAGCAGGCCTGGGGTAGGCAGATGGAAGTGAGTTCAGTTTTGGATGTGGATTCAATGTTTTCTCCTCACATTGTTTTCATCACTATATTTTTAGCTATATACTTTAGCATACATTAACTTTATTGACTTTTGAGGATCTATGTCATAGCCTGTAATTTGGCAGAACCCTGTTGCACATCTCTTCATTACCTCCAATAACATTTTTTTCATTCCATTGCACTTCGTACATACATAAAAGCGTCATCTGCAAAAATAATTTTGTGTCTTCTTTCCCTGGATTTGTAATACTTATAATTATTATTTTTTTTTTTTGTGAGGAGATCAGCCCTGTGCTAACATCCACCAATCCTCCTCTTTTTTTGCTGAGGAAGACGGCCCTGGGCTAACATCTGTGCCCATCTTCCTCCACTTTATATGGGACGCCGCCACAGCATGGCTTGCCAAGCAGTGCGTCGGTGCGCACCCGGGATCCGAACCAGCAAACCCCGGGCCGCCGCAGCGGAGCACGCGCACTTAACCGCTTGCGCCACCGGGCCGGCCCCTACTTATTGCTTATTTTATTCTTGAGTAGTTATGAAAACATAACTTGCATTAAATTAGATTATAATAGTAAATACTCTTATTTTTATTCAACACTTACTTTATCTGATTTTTAAGGAGGATGATCTGGTACTTCTGTAATTATAAACTGGCTTTTAGTTTAAATATTTATTTTTATTTTACACTCACCCATATTCAAAAAGAATTTGAGACAACTTACAATAAAATTACTGGTATATTAAGTACAAAAACCAATGATAAAATTGAACGACTAAAGTTACAAAGAAAAGGACGAGGGAAAGAATGTTATTTATTAAATAATCCTGGTTGAAGGCTGCTAAAGCAATTAAATATGAAACTTACTTTAGAATTTCCCAGCAACCAAGGCAGAGAAGACCACACAAGGCATCTGGCAGCTTTGTCCACTGATGAGAACTTACAGAGGCTACTGCTGGTATCTTGCCCAAGCCCCTTCCACTGGGCCCGTCCTCCAGCCCCTGGGAGTGAGGGGTTGGTAACGGCTCACAGATCTGGAGCCGTATTTGCTGGAAGGTTACGGCACCACTTCTCCTAGGAGGAGGCCAGGAGCAAGGCTGGTTGACACAGGGGTATAAAAGGCTGCTCCCCTGCCTCAAGGGAGAACAGGCGCTGAGGGGCAATTTGTGTCTCAGAGCTCCCCTCAACCCCCAACCTTCGACCCCTGTGGGAACAGGCTGAAGCTAGTTTCCAGGCAGAATAATATCCTTGCTTAGCATATTCCCCCCTGCCTAATTCTGCTTGCCTCCTTTCTCTTCTCCCGAGAGCACTCTCAATACATCACCTTCACAAAAATCCTTATTCTCAATCTCTGATTCTAGGAAACCAGACCTAACACAGAAGAATACTAGTTAAGCAGAAAAATATTAGTCTTCTGACCTTACGTCCAAAGGATTCTTAAATATAGGGTAACAAACAACAGAAATAACATCCTCAATATCAGATTTCAAAAAACACAAAGGCATGAAAAACAGTTGTTTCTTACGTGGACCCTATCTCACTGAGGTCGAGGCCTCAATGGCTGTGGGCAAGTGTGGCTGCCAGCCTCTAAACGTGCGGTCCCCAAAGGTCAGGCCAGGGGCCCACGTCCCGGCCTTTCCTTATAATATGTCAGGGTGTGTCACTGTGCACTCATGTGTGTATCGTCATTAATTCATCTAAAATCGGATTGATATGACTTCTGTTTTAAATCTGTACCATGTTTGGGAGTAACTTGCTTTATATGCCATACTTCCAAATAGGCAAAATCAGATAGAAATTATATATATGTCTTAAAAATGATAATCCACACTACTATATCAGGATATTACAACTTAGGCCATAAATATGTGCTGATAATCCTAACAGTAATACCTACCTTCCACTGACTGCCTCCATGTGCCACATACTCATATTAGGCACTTTACATTGATTATCTCTATTCCTTACAACAATCCTGCAAGGGTGGCATCACTGCTCCAATTTGATGTATTAAAACTCAGCCTCAGGGCCAGCTCAGTGGCATAGTAGCTAAGTTAGCAACCTCCACCGATGGCCCGGGGTTTGCGGGTTTGGATCCAGGGCGTGGACCTACACCGCTCATCAAGCTGTGCTGTGGCAGCGTCCCACATACAAAATAGAGGAAGACTGGCACAGATGTTAGCTCAGGGCCAATCTTATTCACCAAAAAAAAAAGAAAAGAAAAAAGAAACCTCAGCCTCTCTACCTGCCCAAGTTCTCATAACTAGGAGCGCTGGAATTCCAGTAGATCTAGCTTACTTCAAAGCACTTCTAGCTCTTCCACTAGAGAACGCTGCCTATATCACGTCAATCAAAAGAGCCTGTTGCAATTCTCGTATTATATCTAAGTAACCTTTCTAGTAGGTTGGAGTACAGGACAGTGGTTAGACCTAATACTTGTCCATTCTGTGGGAAGGATGTTAGATTACCAGACCCATGACCACAATTTATAAAAGAAAAGTATGACACACAATTTTGAGGGAATAGCTAACAGCTCACTACTTCTCAAACTTGAATAACGTGCAGACTAGCTGCAAAAAAAAATTACTGCATAACCCCAGAAATACGGGGATTTTCAGGGGTCTTCAGATGCCAGCTTGAGAAACTAAAGAAACAAGTTTTATTCTCTCATGGAAGCATTTTTCAGTTGTGAATTGGGACTGCAAAAGAAACATTTTTTCTTATAATGGGCGAAATAATTTTATTAACTCAAAAGTGAAATGAAAATACAAAACTTTAAAAATTCTAACTTAAAATCCATATACTACAAATTCTAGTAGTTTAAGAAACACCAGCGTAGATTAATTTGTCTAATTTTAAGAACCTAAGAGGTTGTGTTTTCTTTAGATAGAAAAGAATTTTGGGTTCAAATTTTGGGGATCGCACTACAGAAGTTTAACAAGAGTGAAGAGTTTGGCAAGAATTTAGTTCAACTCAGAACAGGTTTGTAATAGTTCCATGGTACTGAAACTTCTGCCATTAAAGCCTGAGTAAGTTAGTTAATCTAAAGACTAATAAAGAGAAAGGTTAACGTTCTTACAAGAAAAATCCTAAGGTGGTTATAAATAAGCCCTTCTTGTTATACCACAAAAGAAATTCTCCATATCTAATTCTTAGAGTTTTGGTTGAGCATAAGTATTGAATTTTAGTATATTTCTTCTGAGCATCTACAGAGAATTAGCTTCCCTCTCTCCACTCCCCCAGAATCTGCCTGTATCCCTATTTTAGCACTCGGCACATTTCACCTGTGTTGCAGTTATTTGTGTCTATGTCTTTCTCTTCTTGCATTCAGAAGGGGTCAGCCAGAGGGACAGCCTTGTACTGTTACTTTATCATCTCTGTAAAAACTCTTCTTAAGAAAATGAATTTTTTAAAAATTTACTCAATGTAACCATCAGTCAAATATTTTCTGGCTTTCCTCAGAGTAGTCCTGATCTGCCCTAATATGGTAAAACTAGTTCAGAGCAGCAGAGAATTCTTTTAGAACTTAAATTTAATCATTTGATTTACTATTTTCCTTTATCATAATACATTCTCTCCTCCTTGATAACTGCTTTCCTAGATTATAAATAAATCCCCTGCATCTAATATTTACAAAATGATGAAAAAACATGTAAACAAAGTTGCTATGAATATGTTTAATTTGCCAAAAATTAATCATCCTCAATAAAAAGAGAATCAAAGACATAGCTAGCTTTTTCCCAATTAATATTTTCATGAGGCCTTAATCTCAGAGGAAAGAATTTTTAATTAACTAACTTCATGTGTACCTTACCCCTAAATCTAAGATACAGTTCATAACAATCTCTAGACACCATCAACTACTGTCAAACAGGTAACTAAAACAAAGCACTAGAAACTTTCCACGAAACATATTATAACATCCACCTTAAGAAACCCTCTGTAAAATTCAGATAGCCTAAAGAGTCTGGATTATGGTAATGACCATAACTATAAAAGACTAAAAGTAAAGATCTTGGTTTCTGATATAATTGGGTCTTACACTATTCAAAATGCTATACACACACATATATGCATTACGGGAACCACCATCACTTGATTTTCTTCATTACAATGGCCAGCTGTTCTAGCACAAAAAATCCCTGAAAGCACAGATGTGTGAAGTCTGATGATGATGTATAAGACATCTCCAGTCATCAAATTCTGTCTAGGATCTAACAGGATCTCTTATTTTGGAAGCAGTCATTTACAACGTCTGAAACCTTGAGATGCTGAGGTTGATTTAGAAAAGCCTGACAATTAAGTCTGTTGTATAAGTGGAAGATGGACTGAATTCCTACAGTCACCCAAAGCTTGGTTAACTGTGGTGGACAACACGGCAGAGGAAGCGGAAGGTGGTAACAAAGACCATGAAGGCAATTCAGACAACGCTTGACAAGTAGGTCAAACACCACTGGCCAGGGGCCCCATTCTAAATCTATAACCTATATCTAAATCCAAAAACCACATAACGCAATTTTTCATGCTATCTACTTTTATTAGTGAATGTCAAACAAATGATGAAGGAAACTTTGCAGGACTTTATACTTGAGAGTTTCAGCCAGCAAGGAGAAATCTGTTCCTCACTAGCTGTGAACTCCGAAGGCCGATTCCATGTCTGATTGGGCTCCTAGCCCTGTCACCTCCCCCTCTCGGCCTCACCCGGGGCTTTTCATGAAGTAGGTACTCAGTATACATTCAATGAAGAAATAGATGAGTTATTATAGTACACGTCCTGTAGTAACTCATCCAGTAGTGGTTTTGCTAAAATAGATATAGATCCCAGCTGACTGATTTTTATTTTTGGCAGAGAAACTCTGTTTCTGTAATTAGCACCTACTTTTCTGTGATTAACATATAATAGTCAGAGCCTAGTTTAATAGCCAACTATTTTTCCACAGATGATTGACCACAAGTAACACTGCCAAAAGGGCTCTCAAAAAAGTGGGAAAAAAAAATCATGATAAATAATATTTGGATTTTGGAAGTGACGTTAGCATCATGGCAGTGTGAGTCCTTCCTTTTTTCTCTCCCCTTTATTTACAACTAATTTGTCATTCATAACAGAACAAAAGTGCCTCTGCACATACACCAGAACAACCAGGAGATTTCTACCCACCGGTGCTTCAGAAAGGTACATAGGACCTCGGATGGGGCTGTGGATCCAAAGGAGGTAATGAGCCTGCCCCACCCTCACCTGCCTCGACCGAAAAAAAAAAGAGAAACTGGAGATTGCTAAGTAGGGTGGATGCGCAAGGGTGATAGAGAATTTGTGGAGGTCCAGCCAGACTGAGGGAGAACCAGGCATGCCATTGGAGCAAGACGGTAACAAGTCTGGAGGCAGAAAAGGGACTCAAGGTGTCGGTCTCCCTCCCCAGGGCAACACTGCAATGAACTGGGCTTTCACCAGTGACAGTGGTGACCTCCCTCACAGAGGAGGTGGAAATCAAAAGCGGTGACTGACTGATCACCTGGCTGTGTGAGGTGCACCTGGAAGGACCTGTTTCTCTCCAGCAGCACCCAGATTTCTGAGGAGGGACCTCGTGACTGGGGGTTGGCGAGGAAAAGCAAAGAGGCAGACAGGAATAACAAAGTACATTGAAAAAACATGTTCCCTGCTTTCTGACTCAGGATTTCAGCAGGAGGTCCACCCACGGACCTCTAGGAGTAGCCACTCATGGATCACCCTATCGGGCCACGGGCACCACACAAAGCCCCAGGAGCTAAGCCCACACCTCTCCCAACTCTGCCACCAGCGTTTACTACACTCGCTTTTTTACACCCACTCCCCAGTGCAGCCTCAGAGACAACTCAGGTAAAGAGAAACCAAAAACTTGAGCTATAAGTGCCACCTTCTGGAAAGCAAAAGAAAGGTTTCTAATTGCCAGTCTGTTGGACTTTAAAAGTCACAGTAAACAACTAAGAAAGATATATGCTACTTCAAATGATGGCAGAGGCACATTTCGTCACATACTATGAAAAATCATGGTAATATGGCAGCACAAAAAGAAAACATAATTCTCCAGCAACCAAACTCAAAGGCACAGAATATTGCAAACTAACTGATGAAGAATTCAAAATGGCTGTTTTAAAGAGATTCAATGAGGTACAAGTATACTCAGAAAGGCAACTTAATGAACTCAGGAATAAAATTAATGAACAGAAGGAGTTCTTTAACAAAGAGACTGAAATTTTAAAAAAGAACCACACAGAAATTCTAGAGCTGAAGAATTCAATGCATGAGATTAAGAATGCATTAGAGCGCTTAGGAAATAGGGCAGATTACATGAAAGACAGAATTAGTGACTTGGAGGACAGAAATTTAGAAATGACTCAGACAAGGAGAGACAACTAAGATTTTTAAAAAGTGAAGAAACTCTATGAGAGCTCTCAGGTATGATGAGAAAAACAAATATAAGAATAATTATTAAGGAAGAAGGGAGCAGAGAGTATATATAGAGAAATAATAGCTGAGAACTTTCCAAACCTGGGGAAGGAATGAGACACACAAGTCCAAGATAGAACACCCTCTTATCTCAATGCAAAAAAACCTTCTCCAAGACACATTATAATGCAACTGTTAAAAATCAATGATAAAGAAAGAATCCTACAGGCAGCCAGGGGACAAAAAGAAAGTGACCTACAAAGGAACCCCCATGGGTCTATCAGTGGATTTCTCAGCAGAAACTCTATAGGCCAGAAGAAAGTGGAATGATATATTCAAAGTATTGAAACATAAAAACTGCCAGCCAAGAATACTTTACCTGGCAAAGTTATCATTCAGACGTGAAAGCGAAATAAAGGCTTTCCCAGACAAACAAAAACTGAGGAGGTCACCACCACTAGACCTGCCTTGCAAAAAATGCTCATAGTAGCTCTTCAAGCTGAAATAAAGATGCTAATTAGTGAAACAAAAGCAAATGAAAGTACACAATACTCTGGCAAAGGTGAAAAATAAACAGTCACACTTAGAAAATGGTAACTCTATATTAGAATGATGTTAACCACTCAGTTATAGTATAAAGACATAAGGAAAAGAGCATTAAAAACAGCTATAGCTACTATAATTTCTCAACAAATTCATAGTATAAAAAGAGGTAAATCGTGACATCACAAATTTTATAAAAGAGGAGTAAAAGGGTGGAACCTCTACAGGCAAATGAAGATAAGGTGCTATCAGCAAAAAAAGGCCTATTTTATCTATGAGATGTTTTATGTAAACCACATGTTAATCAGAAAGCAAAAATCTAGAGTAGAGTCACAAAAGATAAAAAAGGGGAGACTGAGCAAACCACCACGGAAAAACACCACTTAAGAAAGATAGACAGAGGGCTGGCCCGGTGGCTTAGCGGTTAAGTGCGTGCACTCTGCTACTGGCGGCCCGGGTTTGGATCCAGGGCGCGCAGCAACGCACTGCTTCTCTGGCCATGCTGAGGCCGCGTCCCACATACAGCAACTAGAAGGATGTGCAACTGTGACATACAACTATCTACTGGGACTTTGGGGAAGAAAAAAAAAAAAAAGGAGGAGGATTGACAACAGATGTTAGCTCAGAGCCGGTCTTCCTCGGCAAAAAGAGGAGGATTAGCACAGATGTTAGCTCAGGGCTGATCTCTCTCACCAAAAAAAAAAAAAAAAAAAAAAAGGAAAAGTGCCATGTGCATTAAAAAAAAAAAAAAAAGATAGAAACAGAAAAAAAGAAACAATGGAGACACAAAACAACCAGAAGGCCAATGATAAGATGGCAACAGTAAATCATCACATATCAATAATCACTTTAAATATAAATGGACTGAATTCAGCAATCAAAAGGCACAGAGTGGCTGGATAGGTAAAAAACAAGACCCAACTATATGCTCCTACAGGAAACTCATTTCAGCTCTAAAGACACACACAGGCTCAAAGTGAAGGGATAGAAGAGGATATTCCACGCGACTGGAAACCAAAGAAAGCAGGTAGAACCATACTCACGTCAGACAAAGAAGACTTCAAGCCAAAAACGATAAGAGACCAAGCAGCTGATTATATAATGATAAAAGAGTCAATACATCAAGAAGATATAACAATTGTAAATGGTTATTTATATATATTTATTTATTTTTATTATTTTTTTATTTTTTGTGAGGAAGATCGTCCCTGAGCTAACATCTGCCAATCCTCCTCTTTTTGCTGAGGAAGACCGGCCCTGGGCTAACATCCATGCCCATCTTCCTTCACTTTATATGGGACGCCACCACAGCTTGGCCTGACAAGTGGTGCGTCGGTGTGCGCCCAGGATCCGAACTGGCGAACCCCGGGCCGCCGCAGCGGAGTGCGCGCACTTAACCACTTGTGCCACCAGGCCAGCCCCTATATATTTATATATAAATATAACAATTGTAAATTATATATGCACCCAACTTTGGAGAACTGAAATGTATTAAGCAAATACTAACAGATCTAAAAGGAGAAAAAGACAATAATACAGTAATAGCAGAGAACTTTAATACCCCACTGTCAGCAATGGATAGATCATCTAGACAGAAAATCAACAAGAAAACACTGGAAATAAACCACACTCTAGAACAGATGGACTTAACAGACATATATAGAACATTCCATCCAACAGCAAGAGAATACACATTTTTCCTGAGTGCACATGGAACATTTTCCAGGATAGATCATATAACAGGGCACAAAACAAATCTCAGCAAATTTAAGATTGAAATCATGCCAACTATCTTTTCTGACCACAATGGTATGAAACTAGAAATCAACAAGAAGAAAACTAGAAAACCTAAAAATACGTGGAAACTAAACAACACACTATTGAACAAACCAATGGGTCAAAGAAGAAATCAACAGGGAAATAAAAAATTATCTCAAAACAAATGGAAATACAACACATCAAAACCTATGGAATACAGCAAGAGCAGTTCTAAGAGGGACACTTATAGCAATAAACACCTACATTTTAAAAAAAGATATTGAATAAACAACCTAACTTTGTTTACACCTCAGGGAACTAGAAAAAGAAGAACAAAGTTAGCAGAAGGAAGGAAATAATAAAGATCATAGCAGAAATAAATGAAATAGAGACCAGAAAAACAATAGAAAGGATCAACAAAACTAAAAGCTGGTTCTTCAAAAAGATAAATAAAATTGACAAACTTTTAGTCAGACTAAGAAAAAAAGAGGAGACGCAAATAAAATTAGAAATGAAAAAGGAGACATTACAACTGATACTACAGAAATATACAGAATCATAAGAGATTATTATGAACAATTATGTGCCAACAAATTAGATAACCTAGAAGAAACTGCCAAATTGCTAGAAACACACAACCTACCAAGACTGAATTAGGAAGAAACAGAAAATCTGAACAGACCAATAACCAGCAAAGAGATTGAACCAGCAATCAAAAACCTCCCAACAGAGAAAACCTCAGGACCAGATGACTTCACTTATAAATTCTACCAAACGTTAAAAAGAAAATTAACACCAATCCTTCTCAAACTCTTCCAAAAAATTGAGGAGGAGGGAATAGTTCCAAATTCATTCTATGACGCCTGATAAGGATACCACATGAAAAGAAAATGACAGACCAATATTCTGATGCAAAAATTCTCCACAAAATATTAGCAAACTGAATTCAAGAACACAAAAAACGGATTATACACCGTGAGCAACTGGGATTTTTCCCTGGGATACAATGATGGTTCAACATACACAAATCAATAAATATAATACATCACATTAATAAAACGAAAGATAAAAATCCCATGATCATCTCAATAGACGCAGAAAAAGTATTTGACAAAATAAAACATCCTTTCATGACAAAAACACTCAGCAGACTGGGTATACCAGGAACATAGCTCCACATAGTAAAGACCATATACAACAAACCCACACCTAACATTATACTCAATGGAGAAAAACTGAAAGCTTTTCTTCTAAGATCAAGAACAAGAAAAGGTGCCCACTCTCACCACTCTTATTTACCATAGAGCTGGAGGTTCTAGTTAAACCAATTAGGCAAGAAAAAGAAAAGGCATCCAAATCGAGAAGGAAGAAGCAAAATTGCCACTATTTGCAGATGATATGATTCTGTATATAGAAATCCCAAAGACTCAACCAAAAAACTGTTGGACTATAATCAACAATTTCAGTAAAGTTGCAGGATATGAAATCAACATACAGAAATCAGTTGCATTTCTATACACTAAGGATGAAACACCTAAAAAACCAATACAGAAAACTATCCCATTCACAATAGCATCAAAAACAATACTTAAGAATAAATTTAACCAAGGAAGTGGAAGATCTGTACTATGAAAACTACAAGACTTTGCTGAAAGAAACTGAAGAAGAGACAAACAAGTGGAAAGACGTCCTATGTTCATGGGTTGGAAGAATTAACATTGTTAAAATGTCTATACTACCCAAAGTCATCTATAGATTCAATGCAATCCCCATCAAAATACCAATGGCATTCTTCAGAGAAATAGAAAAAACAATCCCAAAAATTTGGATAGGATCACAAAAGTCCCCCAATAGGCCAAGTTATCCTGAGGAAAAAGAACGAACCTGGAGGAATCATACTTCCTGATTTCAAACTATACTACATAGCTACAGTAATAAAAACAGTATAGTACTGGCACAAAAACAGACACATAGACCAATGGAACAGAATTGATAGCCCAGAAATAAACCTTTGCTTATATGATCAACTAACATTTGACAAGGGAGCCAAGAGCACCCAATGGGGAAATGACAGATTCTTCAACAAATGGTGTTGGGAAAATTGGATGAACACATGCAGAGCAATGAAATTGGACCCCTATCTTACACCACCCAGAAAAATTAACTTGAAATGGATCAAAGACTAAACAAAGGATTTGATACTATAAAACTCCCAGAAAAAAACATAGGGAAGAATTTCCTTAACATTGGTCTCGGCAATGATTTTTTGGATATGAAAACAAAAGCACAAAGAACAAAAGGGACTACTTCAAATTTAAAAGCTTTTGTACAGCAAAAGAAACAACAAAATGAAAAGGCAACCTACAGAATGAGAGAAAATTTTTGCAAATCAGAGATGGGATAAGGGGTTAATGTCCAAAATATAAAAAAAACCTCATAAAACTGAATAACAAAAAAACCAAACAATCCAATTAAAAAATGGACAGAAGAACTAAATAGACATTTTTCCAAAGAAGACATCTAAAGGGGCAACAGGTACATGAACAGATGCTTGACATCAATAATCATCAAAGAAATGCAAATCAAAACCACAATGAGATATCACTTCACATCTGTTAGAATGGCCATCAATAAGAAGACAAGAGGTAACAAGTGTTGGTGTGGATGTGGAGAAAAGGAAACCCTTGTGCACTGTTGATGTGAATGTAACTTGGTGCAGTCACTATGGAAAATGATATGGAGGTGCCTCAAAAAATTAAAAATAAATCTACCATATGATCCAGCAATTCCACTTCTGGGTATTTATCCAAAGAAAATGAAAACCCTAACCCAAAAAGATATCTGCACCCCCATGGTCACTGCAGCATTATCTACAACAGCCAAGATATGAAAACAACATAAGTGTCCGTGGATAGACGAATGGATAAAGAAAATGTGGCACGTATATACAATGGATTACTTATATGCGGAATTTTAAAAAGCCAAATTTGTAAAAACAATAAAATGGTGGTTACCAGGGACGGGGGTTGAGAGGACAGGGCAGATGTTGTTTAAGGGTACGAACCTACAATGAGCAGTAAATATGCTCTAGAGATATAATGCACAGTACAATGAATATAAACAATATTGTATTATAATAAAACTTGCTAAGAGACTAGACCTTAATTACTCCAACTACTAAAAAGAAAGAATAATTATATAATATGATACAGATGCTAATTATCACTACAATGGCAATCATATTACAATATATAAATCTACCAAATGAACATGTTGTACACCTTAAATTTACACAATGTTATATGTCAAGTATATTTCAATAAAAATAAATAAATAAATAAATAAATAAATAAATAATGTTCGATGTAACTTTAGTTAGAAGTCTCTATCAGAAATCACAAATAAATACCTATTTTTTTTTTGAGGACTGGGTAACCATGTAACTTATGGTTCTCATACAGGAAACGTAAAGAAAAAGTTACAGTACAGTTTGCATAAAGATAAAGATCAGATCTGAGAGATAATTTCCTATGACACATTCACGGAGAAGCAAAGATTACAATTAAAATCCTAATTCTGGTATACTAAAACAAATAGAAACTCACCTCTGGTTTGGGGACAAAAGCCCGACCCGGAATTGTGAGGATGTGCTGCACGTTGCAGAGGTACTGGGCCATGATGGAAAGGCGACTACGCTGTTTGCTTCCTGTAGTGGCTGTAAGTCTCTACGGAAGGACAAAAAGAAATTTTAGCAAATAATTAATCCAGTCTGATCAGCCAATGTTGGCTCCATTCTATTATCTATGAACACTAGGTGGATTTTTTGAGGCAAATTTTAAAAGCATAGGCTATATGACATGATACGGAGTCAGCATAGGGAACGTTTTCCTGCAATATTAATTGAGGTACACCTAATAAGAAGTGTGAGTTATATCATATATAACGTACTCAAAAAATCAAATAAGAAAACGTCCCTACCACTGACTGTTGGGGATTTTCAAACCACTGTCATACTCTGTAGAAGAAGGTCCTATGTGAAACAAGTAATCGATAAACATTTGAAGAATGAAGAAATTAGCAAGCATAATGACAAACTAAAGATGCTTAAATATTTAATTTTATGAATTACCCCAATATATGAATGAACATTTTCAATGGTGTGCTTTTCTTTTTTTAATGTAATAAAACCTTGAATATTCAGAACTCTGGGAGAATTGACTGTTTTTGACAACTGATTTTTGCAAAAAACTACGAATTTACTCTTTTAAGCATGCAAACACTTTTATTTTAAAGTTAGGTATATTCAAATTAACTCATAAATGCAACTGCTAATGGGAGAAGGATGGATCATAATAAGTGATACCGGTATAAGGAGGTATCTACAGGAAGAAAAAGTAGGTCCCTATCTTGTACCATAACCAACAATAAATTCCAAGTGAATTAACAGTAAGTGAAAAGTAAAACTTTAAAATTTTTATAAGTAAATATTTATGACTCTATGATAGGGAAAAATTTCTTAGAGATGCAAAAGCAGAAGCCACAAAAGAAAAGACTGATATATTTTGTTCTATTAAAACTAAAAACTTCTGTATAATAAAAATACTATAAAAATAAGTCACAGACTGAGAGAAGGTAGTTGAACCTCATGTACCCGACAAAGGATTGGTGTTCAGAATATAGAGGAAACTCCTACAGATCAATAACCAAAAGATAAATAACTAACAGACAATATGGTAAGAAATCTAAGAGCAACACAAATGAACCATAATCATAAACTATGCTCAACCACATTACAAATTAGGGACATGCAAATTAAAGCCATAATGAGATACAAGTTCATATCCATAAAATGAACAAAATTCAAATAACAGAACCTAGTAATGGTGAGTACGTGGGCAACAGGACCTCTCACACACTGCTAGTGGGAGGGAAATCGGTGCAAGCACTTTGGACCACAATTTGGTAATATACACAGTACAGCTGAAGCTGAGTCAACCCTTCTGGTCCTTCCTGTCTCCCTCTAGGACTATATCCTAGAGAACAGTTTACATACTGCACAAGGAGATGTGCATCAGAATGTTCACTGCAACACTGTGTGTAGTATCAAAAAAAGTAGAAGACATAAAGGTCTATCAAGAGGTGAATGAATAAGTGGCAATTTTGACAACGGAATACTAAATAATAGTTAAAATGAATAACAAGGGTTACCAACATAGATCCCAAAAATAATAAAGTGGCATAAAATACGTACAACATGACTCCCTTTGTATAAAAACTTCAAAAGATTACTTCTTATTGTTTACCCGTGTGTGTGTGTAAATATCTATAACTGTAGTGAAAGAAAACACGTGCACAGGAATGATGAATATCAATTTTAAAACAGTACAACTCACAGGAAGAAAAGAAAGGGGATAGAAGAGGGCTCCAAACATATATACAATATTTTATTTCTTAAAAAAAGCTATGAAAAACATGGCACTATGTTAAGATTGGACCAAGCTAAGTGGTGGGTTAAAACAATTAGGCATACTTATCTTTCTAAAATGCATCCTGCTTCTCTGTGTTCTGAGAGCTCACTGGACATTCTAAACCTCTTCTGAAAGATACAGGGTCAACGTTACAAACACCAACGATGACTGGGATAGTCCTGGAGCTGGTACACCGGGGCGTACCTCTCCGTTAAACACAGACGCAGCGCTTTTCGATTTGTGTTTACTGCGCTGGGTTTTCTCTTTCCTGCTTCACTGTCATGTGCCAACCTCCAACTGTCCCTTTTACGTTGCTGCTTCTAACCTGCTGTGGGCATGAAAACCACAGAACTTGGCTTATAAGAGATTTGCCTTAAGTAAGATTAAAAAACAGGTTTTAATCTGAGCTGCTGGGAAAATTTCCTAGGGGCAAAGTTCACTGCAGATTTTGTAGCATCTATTTTGTTACTCAGAAGCCACCCCTCACCTTATCCCTTTTTATTTTAAATTACCTGGCTCTTGTCTGTATTTGGAGAGTTGAAATTATTGGGAAGTTAAGTTTAAGATAAGTAATGAACTGCTACAGTATATATGACAAAATAAACTCTTCCCTACTAAAATGTGAAACCAAGAAATATATATATTCTCAAGCAAATATCAAAAACGTAAAGGCAAACAGTGGAAGTATAGATTTAGGTTAAAGAATAAGCTTATGGGTCAAATGGTCAAAAATATTTCTGGTTCTTCCTAAATAAAAAAAGGAGCTTAATTTTACCACTGGCATAAAATGCAAAAATTCAAAATGCATTGTGCAACCTGGCACAATTCAAAGCAGCTGTGTAAAACTAAAATCTAGCATGAACATAATCACAAAATTAGAAAATAAACCAAAAGAAATGTCAAGATTTTAAAACTTGCTATTTCACCCTGGATTTTCTTCCAATTTTTTACTTGACATCTGAAAGGTATGTTTCCACTGATGAATTCACAAGAGAATTTAAAAATCACTTTAACCAAAAAGCAAAGTAGTGAGGCATGGTGGGTAAGGTAATTTGATATAAAGACACGTTTAAGAATATTTCACTTACAGCACTATGCATCCAGCCCTGCCAGGGGAGGGGGTGTCCTGACCCCTTAACTTAACCCACCCAATCTTTGTAGCAAATACACCCAGGGTGTGGAGATGAAAACACGTGAATCCTATGTTTTAATTTAGAAGAAAGCAGCACACACACCTGCCCTAACTTATTAAAGAAAAATTCCAGCCACAAACCAGAAAGCTCTGTGAAAAATTTCATTAAAAGCTAGCATAGGGGCCGGCCCTGTGGCTTGGTGGTTAAGTGCGCGCGCTGCGATGCTGGCGGCCCGGGTTCGGATCCCGGGTGCGCATCGAGGCACCACTTCTCCGTTCATCCTGAGGCCGAGTCCCACATACAGCAACTAGAAGGATGTGCAGCTACGACACACAACTATCCACTGGGGCTTTGGGGGGAAAAATTAAAAATAAATAAAATCTTTAAAAAAAAAAAAAAAAAAGCTAGCATAGGAGTTAAATGGTCGATCAACCATTCAAACATGAATTGGTACTTCTGTGATACATATTATCATAGGTAAAGCTATGAAAATTCAAACTCCATTACCAGATAGATGATTTTAACAGCAAAAGGCCAGGAAACCAAATCAGTTAATTTTTCAGTAAAAGGAAACCTCTAACCCTGGAGCTTTTAAAAGCATTCTGACTGAGTGTAAGAAAAACAAGGGGTCAAAGAATTCACAAGGGCAGTGTTATTTTTTTTTCTTATTCATTTAAAATAATTTTAAGTAGAAAAAATAGGCTTATACTTGAGAAGCTACACAGCCAAACATCAAGGACAATGAGAACTACACAATTAATGAAGAGGTGACTCCCTCCCTGCTAGGGATGTGACCATTAAACAGCCAGGGTCCCCTGGAGATGGGAGGAGATAAGGAGGCAGATGCTGGACCCAGAAAGAAAAGTCCAGAGGTCCAGTCACAGGAAGAACTTGAACATCATGACTTCAGCAGAAAACATATGACCTGTGTTCAAGTTCAGCTTTCTCTGTAAATAGCTCCATGACCTTTTGGAAGACATTAAACTACTCTGAGCCTCAGTTTCATCATCTATAAAATGAGGTTAGATGAGATTTGCTAAGGTCTCGTTATTGCTACACAGTCTGATTCTATTTTATGAGCTGTAACTTTATACTGTCTATACAGCCCTTAATGTGTGTGAGCTGAATTCTTACACTCAGACCCTGGAGTCCTAGAGAGAAAAGAATAAGGGCACTGTGCTCATTTATTTCTGTTTTGTAACTCACAAAGCCAAGCAAAGAAAATGTTTATTTAAAAGTGCTTTCCATGGCTAAAACACAAAATTACAAATAGGACAGTGTCAAGAGCAAAGAGAGGGTATATAAGAAAATGATGCTATATATTCTCCCATGGAAACTTCACTTGCAAAGTGTGAAAATCAGTCAGAGGACCATTGTTACCCATACTCTAAAGCCTTCCACAAATTACAGACTCAATATAAACTCGGCACAATATTCATATTAAAATCAACTGTTTTTGTTAAAGAAAAATAATCGCATATGGTGAAGATGAAGAAACACTATTATTAACCACACTGACATTCTGAGTCACTGAAAATATTACTCCACCTCTCAAGCCTCTGTTCCTTTGCTCTTTCCCAAAAAAAATTAGAGTACATAGTTTTTTGCATGTCTATTGTGTTATTCAAGAACAGAAATACCATAATAATCATGTCAGCTAGGAAAAAAACCCAAGGACAAATCTAAAGGTTGAGAAAACCAACAAAGAAAACTATTAGCATGGTCTCAATTCAAACCAATAGAAGAGAATGAACAGATTTATGAGCAGGAAATGATAAGGAGTTTAGGAAAGTGGGGATGTCATCTTGGAGTCCCTAAGGAACACACAAAGGTCCTACATTTTTGTGATGGATTTTATGGCCAAACATTCTAAAGCAAAGTTTCTCAGCCTCAGCATTACTGACATTTTCAGCTGGTTAATGCTGAGTAATTCTTTGTTATTGGGGGCTGTCCTGTGCACAGAAGGATGTTTACCAGCATCCCTAACCTCTATCCACTAAACACCAGAAGCACCTCGCACTTGTGACAACCAAAAATGTCCCCAAGGGGTGGGTGGGGCAAATCGCTCCATGAGAACCACAGCTCTAAAGGAGAGCACAGGTCAAGAGAGAGGGATGGGTCTAAGAAATAAAATTCTTACAACACACTCATTTATTATTTGAAAACAAGGCATCTAAAGAATTGAACTAATGTAGTTATATAGTCCACTCTCAAAGGAATTCTGATACTAAAAACTTTTTTACAGGGCCGGCCTGGTGGCGCAGCGGTTAAGTTCGCACGCTCCGCTTTGGTGGCCCCTGGGTTCGCAGGTTCGGATCCCGGGCGCGCACCAACGCACCACTTGTCAAGCCATGCTGTGGCGGCGTCCCATATAAAGTGGAGGAAGATGGGCACGGATGTTAGCCGAGGGCCAATCTTCCTCAGCAAAAAAAAGAGGAGGATTGGCATCGGATGTTAGCTCAGGGCTGATCTTCCTCACAAAAAAACAAAAAACAAAACAAAACAAAAAAGGTTTTTTACAGAAACAACTATGAAGCTAAATAAAATACATGAAAAGAGTTTTCATAAACTGGACAACAGGCAGTGTGAGACTGTGATCAGCGACAGAAGGGAAAGAAGGTACGCCTTATGACTGCCCAGCTTATAGCCTTGGAGGCCATTCTCAGGCTGCAGCATGATAGGTATTTTATCAAATTCTTGATCTGCTCTGATGTGAACCAAATATTCTTCCTGAGGAGTCTCTCCTCTATCTGCTGTATTGGGCCTTCTGTTTCCCAGATTTCACACCATCTTTCTTGTTGGTGTCTCTAATCAGACCAATGCTTATACAGGCTTTGTCATTATGTCAGAGGTGTAGACAGAGGTCAATGAAGGGCAGATTTTTCAATAGATGGTGCAGGGTTAACTGGGATCATATGTTAAAAATAGCAAAATCGGCTTCTACTTCAACCATCCACAAAAATCAATCCCAAGTGGATTATACATATAAATGTGAAAGGTAAAACAATAAAACTTCTACAAGATAACACAGAAGATGATGTTCATGATCTAAGGATATAAAAGGATTTCTTCAAAAAGACACAAGAAGCACTAACCATAAATTTAAAATTGTAAAAAGACAATAATAACATGCCACAGAATGGAAGAAGAAATTGGCAACACATTTAATTAATAAAGAAGTGGTATGAAGAATATGTAAGAACTCCTCCAAATCAATGAGAAAAAGACAAGCAACCCAACAGAAAAATGGGTAAAAGACAAGCACTTCACAGAAAAGAGGTTATCCAAAAGGCAATAAACATGCAAAATGGTGTTCAATTTCATTAAAAATCGGCAAAAGACAAAATAAAACCACAATGACACAGCATTCTCTCCAGATTAACAAAAATGTATAAGTTTGGTAATAGCAACTACTGGCAAGGATATGGAGCAAAACGAACTCACAAACGCCGTTGGTGGGAATATAAATAGGCATAATGACTAGAGACCCATTTAGCATTATCTAGCAAGGGTGAAGATTTGCAGACCTTATGATCCAGCATTGCCACTTCCGGGTATAAACCCTACAGAAATCTTGCCTACGTGCTCCAGCTGACATAAATATAAGAATGTTCATGACAGTTTTGCTTGTAGTAACAAAACACTGAACCCAATTCAGGGTCCCAAAACAGGAGAATGGATAAATTATGATACAGTCAAAGAGTGAGTAGCATATAGCTATACAAATAAACTACAGCCATGAGCACCATGAGCGAATCAGGATAAAAAGAATATATACCATATGAATTCATTCGTACGAAGCTCAAAAATGGACAAAACTAATGTATATTCATTTTACAGAAAAGAATCTATGTGATAAACTATGCAGGGAATAATAAGTCCCAAATTTATGGTATTGATTACCTTGGTAGTGGATGAGGGAGTGGAGACGCAATCAGAATGAGGCATACAAGAGGGTGTCAAAGATGTGGGTAATCTAATTATTAGCTTGACTTGGGTGGTGGGGATTCAAGTGTTCTTTTTATTAAGCCATACATATACACTATACACTCTTTTGTATTTACATGTCATAATAAAATTTTTTTAAAAACACTTACAGTCTGCAGATCCCCTTTTAACCTCTGCAGCTCAAAAATTGCCCTTGCTACCCTGTAGGTTTCCTTTCTAGAGTGAACCTAGAACACTCCTGCCATGGGAATGCAGGCATAGCTGAGGAGGGGGATTAAGTGAGAGTCTATATATTGAAAAATGAGACACCAACCCCCTTCCCTTTCTTCCATATATCAATTTTAATATATCACACGCCAATCCCTATGTATTGATGTATCACAGACACCCCACAGTTTTGTCTTTCTCTAACTGTTCTATGGCCATTGCATCTTGTATTTACTACATTGCCTTCTTGGCTGACCGCATGTCAACCATGTTCTCCATGAAGAGCTTACAGGAGTTACATCTGTCATCCTCATTACATGTTTAACTTTTGGTTGAGCTGTTGTTGGGTTTTTCTGCGTGTGCAATGGAGTATTAACTTAGAAAACACAGTCTGTGATAAAAATGCAGTATTATTTTGTTTTGGAATTTGATGATGTGATAAAATAGCCAGAGAAAGTTGAAACTTACCTCTGCCACTTCCTTTTGAAAAGTCAATGTCATCTGGGTTCTGCCATAAGCAAAAGGTCCATCTCTACGAGAAACATTTTCAAGCCACTTGATAATCAGTGGAGTTGATACACTAAAAGGCAGATTTCCGATAATATGTACATTTGGAGGATCTGGTTGGCAGGAGAAAAAACAACTTGGAATGATTTCACCAATATATTCTGAATACAATTTTAGTTAAGAGTAAAATCAAATTGGATATTAAGAGCATCAAACAAAAATATATGAAAAGACATGGCTGAGTATTTTTCAGTCCATTTACTCTTCAAAAGCAATGTTCTCTTACAATCAGCTTTGAATTATTAAGGAAAAAATTCTACCTAATTACTGTTCAGTCAGTGAAAGTCCTCAGGTTTTGGCTTAGGAAAAATATTAAAAAGAGTTGGTTTGAGAGAAAAGATAATTTGCCTTGCACATGAGGTCAAAGTGCCTATGGAAGCACCCAGATGACGCTGTCAGAGGGTCAGATGCCCAGGAAGGGGATACAGGCTGGATATAAAGATGTAAGTGTCTGCAGTATATAGGCGGTAAGTGATACCACAGGGTGGAGTAATCTGGTAATCTGTAGCATGAAAAGAGAAAAACCCTCAAAAGAAAAATCTCAGAAACAACATGTAAGAGGTGGCTGGAAAAACAACCACCAGCAAAGAATACTCAGAGAAAGTTCACACCAAAGTAGAAGGAAAAACAGGAGGGCCTGGTATCAGAGAAGACAGGAGTAGAGAAATCTTCCAGAAGAGAGCAGTCAGCAGTCAAATGAATGCCGGAAAACTCTAAGGTTTGAAACAGGCAATTAGGATGTCACTGTGACTCAAGCGTGGCTGGGGCGGGGGCCGGAAACCTGAAAGCATCGTGCTAAGAGAATGGCATGTTGGAAGGTGGAGACGGGCAGCACCAACCACTGAGAAGGAGCCCGGCTGTGGAGAGGCCAGAGACCCGGTGGCAGCTACATGGGGGTGCACCAGAATCACTCCTCCACTTGTTCTGAGGGGTTTTACAGGCAAGAAACATACCCTATTTATCTAAGTATTCCAAAGAGCTGGCACATAGCAGGTTACCAATAAACACTGTCCATGAATGAAGAGTGCCTTGGTTGGTCATTGAAGGCGAAAGACAATGGAAATAAAGTTAGAAGAAAGGCTTGAATGTGGCTTAGTTTACTAAAACACTTCTTTTTTCACCATTCGGAAAAAGTAACACTTCAGAGTTCAGCCTATCCTTATATGGTATCATAAAAATGACAAGTTTATTTGAACAGAACCCAAAACATTTAAAAAATATAAGACAAATTAGAGTTAAGAAAAAGTAATTAGATTTTATACTTCAGAAGAAAGTAGAAAAGCAGAAAAAAATTACAATGCACAATATCTAATTCTGTTCAGAAAATTTTTAAGACAAATATATAACAAACATTTATAATATGTAACAAATAATATAAATATTTTTAATAAAAATAATTACAAAAGAAAATAAGAAAACCAACCCCAAGTCACTTACCATCCTCCCACTGTCTTTTAAGACTTTCTGGAAAAGCCCTTTCTACCTTAAATGTCAACACATCTCCATGGACAATTCTCAGTTTTCCAGGTGCTGCATCAGAAAGCATCTAGTTACAAAAAGGTCAATGAAATGAGCTCACACGCTTTGGAGAATAATGAAACTATTTTTTTTTACTTCAAATCTGTGCATTATTAAGTCAATCTGAAAAGCCAGAGACGAACAGCAATCATTAATGAACCCGTAGTGTACCACGTCCACTGCAATAGGCAATTGTGGTGTTTCACTTTTAAGACATGTGAATGACCGGGCATAGTAACAGATAATAGTAAAACAACAGCTTCTAATTTCACAAATAATATATTAACACAATTTTGACCCTCAGAATGACTTGTATTTCTTTTCTTTTTTTTTTTTTTTTTGCTGTTTTGAATCAGTTAGTATTGAAGTATTTTATTACACCACAATAGATCATTAAAACCACTCTTCCATCTTTGCTTGTAGAATGGTCTGATGATGGTGGCAACAAGTAACTCACACACTCTGATAGTCTGAATTGCTCTACCATTTTCCCTAATACTATAGCCTGGGGAAGCATAGGCTCTAAAATACAACAGACAACAGTTTGAGCTAATTCCACAGAACAGTCATCACCAATTTTCTAGCACGCAACACGAGTCCTTATTCTCCAGTGCCCCACTTTCTTCCTTTAGTCAATTCCATATTTTATCTTCTGTTACTCTTAGCACCCTCTTAGGATCCAAATTTTTTTTTTTTTTAATTTTTTGTTTATTGCAGTAACATTGGTTTATAACATTGTAAAAATTTAAGGTGTACATCATTGTACTTCTATTTCTGCATGGACTACATCATGTTCACCACCAAAATACTAATTACAACCCATCACCACACACATGTACCGAATTATCCCTTTCACCCTCCTCCCTCCCCCCTTCCCCTCTGGTAACCACCAGTCCAATCTCTGTCCCTATGTGTTTGTTTATTGTTGTTATTATCTACTACTTAATGAAGGAAATCATATGGTATTTGACCCTCTCCCTCTGACTTATTTCACTTTGCATTATACCCTCAATGTCCATCCATGTTGTCACAAATGGCTGGATTTCATCGTTTCTTATGGCTGAGTAGTATTCCATTGTGTATATATACCACATCTTCTTTATCCATTCATCCCTTGATGGGCACTTAGGTTGCTTCCAAGTCTTGGCTATTGTGAATAACGCTGCAATGAACACAGGGGTGCATGTACCTTTGCAAATTGGTGTTTTCAAGTTCTTTGGATAAATACCCAACAGTGGAATAGCTGGATCATATGGTAGTTCTATCCTTGATTTTCTGAGGAATCTCCATACTGTTTTCCATAGTGGCTGCACCAGTTTGCACTCCCACCAGCAGTGTATGAGAGTTCCCTTTTCTCCACATCCTCTCCAACACATATTGTTTTCTGTCTTGTTAATTATAGCCATTCTGACGGGCGTGAGGTGATATCTCATTGTAGTTTTGATTTGCATTTCCCTGATAGTTAGTGATTTTGAACATCTTTTCATGTGTCTGTTGGCCATCTGTATATCTTCTTTGGAGAAATGTCTGTTCAGGTCTTTTGCCCATTTTTTAATTGGGTTGGTAGTTTTTTTGTTGTTGAGATGCATGAGTTCTTTGTATATTTTGGAGATTAAGCCCTTATCAGATGTATGGTTTGCAAATATCTTCTCCCAATTGTTAGGTTGTCTTTTCGTTTTGTTGATGGTTTCCTTTGCTGTGCAGAAGCTTTTTAGTTTGATGTAGTCCCATTTGTTTATTTTTTCTATTGTTTCTCTTGCCCGGTCAGATGTGGTGTTTGAAAAGATGTTGCTAAGACCGATGTCAAAGAGCGTACTGCCTATGTTTTCTTCTAGAAGTTTCATAGTTTCAGGTCTTACATTCAAGTCTTTAAACCATTTGGAGGTAATTTTTGTGCATGGTGTAAGGTAAGGGTCTACTTTCATTTTTTTGCATGTGCCTATCCAGTTTTCCCAACACCATTTGTTGAAGAGACTTTCTTTTCCCCATTGTATGTTCTTGGCTCCTTTGAGAATGACTTGTATTTCTATATAGATTTAGCAAAACTCAACTCCTATCTATAAGTTTTTAAATTAGAGACTAAGGACATTACAATGAAAAACTGAGAATTAATTAGGAGTAAATCATATGAAAGACGAGCTTAATTCAACTAAATCTTTATAGCCTAAATATATACAAAAGATTCTACATATTACCAAGATCTTTAATGTAATCTATGGGTAGATTCAAACCAAGGAGAAAGTCATTTGTCATTCCCAGGCTGTAGGTGGCGTTCTGAGACACTCAATCTGACTAGAGTATCCCTAATCTTAACATTTCTTGATCCACAGGCACTTTCAACCTAATGAATTATCCTGCATGTTTTAACAATAGCTACCTTCCAGCTATTTCTACCTTCCAACCATTTGCTTTCCTCCAGTCTTTCTGAGTAAAAAAGAAAAAAAAAGCACCCTTTCCTTTGTTATTTTTTCCCTTCATTTTATCCACCTCAGCACCATATCTTAAGAAATGCTCTCACAGTACTCAAATGCTGGCACGTAGCTAAAAAGAGCCGTATAGCTAAGCCATCCCAAAATGTGTACTATGTTAAGTGCCCCTGTACCCAACACAAACTTGATTCTTGAAGTCCTTGGTAAAAAAAAAAAAAAACAGATGCAGTCTCTGAGCTTATAAAGTTTAAAATGCAGGAGTAAATATAATCAGTGAGAACAAACATCACTACTAAAGTAATTAAAAGGAAGAGGTGACCCCCTTCCCACAATAAGTCTCAGCTAAGGGAGCTCAGAGAGTCTTGGCTGCAACCAACTCAGGGAACTTTTGCCCTGAGCACCCCTTGGTCCTGCCTTTAAATTGCTCCTCAATTAAAGCTGATTTTCTCTCCTAACTCTCTCCTTGCCTAACTCAGGCAACCGACAGGAAGGATGAAAGAAACATCACATAAGCCAGAGAGGAGCCACTGGACCAAGGCACCCAGTTTGTAGATTACCCCCGCCTGTGGGTCCACACTGTGCCTTGCACATGCTTCTTTATAGCACTTACAACACACTGTAGCACAATTGTGTATATACAGGGTTCCTTCCCTGTAACAAGGCAGGCTCCTTAAGGGCAGCACCTGTCTCCATCTACCTCATGTCCCCTGCAGTTACAATAATTCACAGTAGGTGCTTCATATATATTTGATGAATGAGTGAATAAATAAATGACCAAATGGCATTCAGTTTTCTACGAAGCTGGAAACTTCCACTCCTAGTCCTTGAGATTTTGGGCTCCCAAAATTTGTAAGGAAATAAACTTGCAAAGATTTATTTCACTGATAAATCAGGCAGAATTATACAAGTAATATTTCAGAAATACATAGCTGAAATGCCTATATTGGTAAGAGGCTAAACATTTTAAGTTTGAGAATCATCTAGTTTGATATGTTTAGCCATGGTAGTTTAGCAAAAATAATTGCACACCTATGATATTAATGTATTTACGGATTATTTTAAATTACCATGATTTGCTAAGACTTAATCTGATGAGTTCCAGACAATAAATCTAAGAAAACATAATAACCTCAATATACTATAAATAAAAAAGGAGATAGCTCTCCATGGGACAGGCTGTTACTGTATAAAAACTGTGTATTTAATGATAGCATTTACTGTCAATGAAGAACATTAGAATTTTTTCTATAATTATGATTCACATAATTAAAACAAAACAAATTAGGATACCAAAAACAAATAGGCAGAACTAAAAGCTTATGTTTCATGATCTCAATATATAGAAAGTAATTATGTAATTAGTAATTAAGTAAAACAAAACAAAATAATGTAAACTTGGCTCTTTGGCATTAATTTACATGCTCTGATAACTCAACCACATTTGAAATGTTAATTTTTTCCACATTGACACACACAGCTGCATACCAGAAAATAGATATAATACACATTCACCTTCCTTTCCTAGGTTTAAAGTTGCACTTCTATCATATTTCTTTTGGATTCTCCTTCAGGCTTAAGTCTCAGTCAATGACAAACCAAATCCTCCCATCCTTTAAAAGGTCTACCTCTTCCATGACTATTTTAGCTTGATCTTCCCCTTTCCAACTCCCCACTGCAGAATGAATGAATGCTGGTGTTCACAGCTTTATGTGAAGGCCTTCAAGCAATTATGTGGGAAAAATGTGCTACACAAACTGAAATGATGGTATGATTACAGACAACAGCCATTTAAACACCTAATGATGTTCAGCAATGACACAGAAGGACTTTCTAACCAACCACTAATAGAGAAAAATGTTTTTATTATCATAATGCTATTGGGGCATGGTGGAGGAGCGGCAAAGATCACTATTATAGCCCTTCAAGAAGAACACTGTGCACTACGCTTCAAAACCCTGGAGATGTTACCCCATAATGTGCTCAAAGGCACAGCCGACTATGAATGCAGACCCTTGATTACAGCCCAATGAGTACTTTTACAGACACTCTTAAATTGTTCTATCATTTTTATTTTAGTTTTCAATCCTATATTCTTCTAAAATGAGACTAAGTAAGCTTAGAGTAAAAGGCATTCATTAAATAAGGCTATAAAAGAAGAAATAGAAAACCAAACCATGAAAAGGAGAAGCATATATGTAAAGCTTAAGAGCTAACAATCCTAGAGATGTTAGCTCTCACAATCAACATACTGAGTTATATAATTCCTACTTTCTTTTGGAAGTAATTATACCAAGACTCCAAGACATAAAATGTTTTTTTCTGGTATTAAATACGTTTTCTAAAGGGTATATGGAACAAAATAATGGAGAATGCCTTTAATAAATGTGAGAAAACAAATGAAGAAGTATTGTTCACATGGTCACTTAAAAATTTCTCTCTAATAAGTCAAGGTCTTAGTGAATGCTTTTCTGTGAGGGGCAAGTAACTGTCGTCCATCTAGGGAGTTTGTTGGTTATCTAATTTGATGAGGAAAGAATTTATGCAATTCTTGGAACTTATGCACAATTATAAATTCCTCGAGAGCAAAAAACTATACCAAATAGTCATTTCATATGTTTTATGCCACCTTCTCATGGTGAGGGGCTCACGGAAGCCAACACTATACAGTGGGCTAAGCATTAATTACACAGCCCAGTGATATTACCTTCTTCCTGACTTGCCATATAGTAGAAACCCAAACACTGTTGAAATAAGGGCTGGGCAAAACTGTCAAGCAAATTATGAGAAAGAAAGAATCTATAATATGGAAAATATTAGGTGAAAAATAAAATTTTTATTCTTATATAGAATACACAGAAAAGATAATACTATTATACTAAAGAAATTTAAGACAATGTTACAATAGACTTTTTTTAGGGTGAGGATTACAGCATGATTTCAAAAACTCAGCTTGCCTTGCTTTTTAAACAGGCCCAGAACGTGTAAACGAGAAACCCATTTACTCGGCCTCAGCAAGGAATTAGATGTTTGATTTAGTAAATTTTCTATTCAACCAATGTTTACTCCTTTAAGTGTTAACATAAAAAGAAACTTGCAGATGGAAATCTTTCTAAACTATATTGCACAATTCTCTTCCTTAAGCCAAAAACAATGAACCCAATTTCACCCTTTTCTTGATGACTTGGGTCATGGTTGCCTGTAGAGTAATGGCCTCAATGGTTACGATCTTTTACTACTGTGCTTTTCTCAGTTTTTATATTTGCTTTTTATAGCTTTTCCGCCACAGTAATAACTGTTACTTCTTGCTGCTGTGAGTGGGTCTGCTTCTAGCACTGATCTCTATACTTCTAATTTGTAGTGGACAAGAAAATCACTTTGGCTGTAAGCCAACTTTTGCTTATTTGTTGAGTTCTGTCTGTCTTATGATTAACTACGGTTATATCTATATCAATAAGTTACACTAAAGCATGTAATCATGTCACAACAGCAAGTCAGGCAGTCTTCCTTTTTTAGATTTTGATAAAGATAAAAGAATTTCAAATTTTTATTATCTCTGATTAAAAATAGCTCCTTTGCCAGGATGACTAAATTACTTTAGTCCCTTTATAAGATGATGGGGAACAGGAATAATTATAATAGCAACCATTTCTTGGCTACTGGCGATATGCCCATCTCTTCACATAAATTTCTATCTGTCCTTGCAATAACCACAAAGATAACTGTTATTACCATGCTGCAGATAAGAAGCTGAAGCTAAAAATGGTTCAACAGCAAGCTCAAGGTCACAAAGCCAGTTCAGTGCCACGTGTGTGATGTGAACACCAGCCTATTTGATTCTCAATCCCATGAACTTTCCACTTTGCCTATCAAGTAGAAATAATCACTGTGTTTACCTCGTATGAAACCCAGAGGCAATACTAACAATAATCAATGACTTACTATCTCCAAAATTCCATGAAATAAACACATAACGGTTAAGAATCCTTGTTCTTACTCAGGCCAAGATGGAATACAAGGGAACAGATATCCTCTTCTGCCTTAAACAAATGAACAATGGACAAAATAGATGAAACAACAATTTTCCTACATTGGACAACAGGAAGCACAGGAAAACCTGCAGATCCAAGAAGCTAAAGAGCCCCACGAACGAGAAACATGATGAAAATGACACCCAGGCACATCATAATAAATTGCTCTAAACCAGTGATAAAGAGGAAATCTTTAAAAAAAGCCAGAGTAAAAAGATAGACAAGCAAAGATAAGGATGACAACAGATCAATAAAGTCGACTAATCTGTATGCAGCCAGACTCATCAGGAAAAAAAGAGAGACATGCAAATCACCAATATCAGGAATGAGGGCGATACTATCACTACAGTTTCTACAGATGGTTGGTTTACCATTAGAAAAATCAATATAATTCACCATATCAACAAACCAAAAAAGAAAAGCCATATGATTATCTCAATAAGCTCAGAAAAAGTATTTTTGCAAAACCAACATCCATTCATTATTAAAAAAAAGAAAAACAAGACCTCTCAGCAAACCAGGAACAGAAGGGTCCCTCCTCAGCCCAAAGAAGGAGATCTAGGAAAAACTTACAACTAACATCATACTCAATGGCGCAAGTCTGAATACTTTCCTCCTGAGATCAGGGACAGGCAAGGATGTCTACTCCCACCACTTCTATTCACATTGTACTGGAGGTCCTAGCCAGTGCAGTAAGACAAGAGGAAGAAATAGACCCAAATAGATTGGAATGGAGGAGGTAAAACTGTCTTTATACAAAATAGCCACTAATAAGTGAGCATTTAGGTTACAGGATACAAAGTCAACATCCAAAAATAAATGGTATTGCTACACAGTAGCAACAAACAACTGGAAATTGAAATTAAAAACCAATACTGTGTACAACAGCATCAAAAAATATGAAATGGGGTAAATCTGACAAAAGATGCACAAGACTTGTATACTTAGAACTATAAACTACTGCTCAGAGAAATCAGAGAAAATCTAAATAAATGGAGAGCTATACCATGTTTATAGAAGACTATATAATTAAGATGCTAATTATCCCCAAAGTGATCTATAGTTTTATTCCAATCCCAATCAAAACACCATCAGGCTTTTTTTTAAAAAAAGGAAATTGACAATCTGATTTTAAAACTATATGGAAACCCAAAGGACCTGGAACAGCCAAAACAATTCTGAAAAACAAGAACAAGGTTGGAAGACTTCATTACCGGCTCTCATATCTTGCTATAAAGCTACAGTAATCAATACAGGTTGGTACTGGTGACCTATAGATCAATGGAACAGAATTGGAAGTCCAGAAATAGACCAACACATATAAGATTAATTGATTTTTGACAACAGTTCCAAGGCATTTCTAGAAGGAAAAGATAATATTTTCAACAAATTGTGCAAAAAAATGAACTTCTACCCTTACCTCACACCATATACAAAAGTTAACTCAAAACTTATCAAAGACCTACACATAAAAGCTAAAACTAGAAAACATCTAGAAGAAAACACAGGAGAAATTCTTAGTTTCGGTAATTATTTTTAAAATAAAAAGCATCAAATTTAAAAGGAAAAAAATTAATAAATTGTACTTCATAAAAACTAACTTTTTGCTCTTCAAAAGACACTGTTAATTGTCTAAGAAAATAAAAAGGTAAGTCACATCCGAGGAGAAAGCATTGCAAAACATGTATCTGACCAAGTACCTGTATATAAACTATATAAAGATCTCTTATAATTCAATAATAAAACAAAAAAACCCAACTAAAACCCAACTAAAAAAATGCTCAAAATATTTGCACAATTCCCCAAAGAAGAAACACAGATGGCAAATAAGCACATGAAAATATGTCCAATATCATTATTCATCAGGGAAATGCAAATAAAAACCACAATAGGCTACCACTACATACTCACCTGGATGGTTAAAATTAAAAAGACTGACCCTACCAAGTGTAAGCAAGCACGTGGAGCAGTTGGAACTCTCATGCACAACTGGTGGGGATGTTAAACGGTAAAACAGTTTGGTAGTTTCACAAAAAGTGTAACATACACCTACAATAGGACCTAGACATTCCACATCCAGTTCTTTACTCAAGAGAAATAAAAGTATATATTCATACAAAATTTGCCATGTCAATGCTCACAACTTTACCTGTAATAGCCAAAAATGGAAACAACCCGAAGTCCACCAACTGGTGAATGGATTTATAAATTTAGTATATCCATACAATGGAATACTAGCCAGCAATAAAAAGGAACAAATTACTGATAAACACTTCAACATGGATGAATCTCAAAATAATAACGCTCAGTAAGAGACATCAGACAAAAAGAGTATAAGCTGTATGATTCCATTTATGTAAAATTCTAAAAAATGGAAAATAATCTATAGTGACAGATGGTTGTCTGAGGATAGGGAAGGGGAGGAGACGGCTGAACTGTAAAGGAACATGAGGAATCTTGCAGGTGATGGATGTTCATTATCTTGATTGTGATGATGGTTTCATGTGATTATACATTTCTCAAAACTCAGTAATTTATATACTTTTAATATGTGCAGTTTACTGAACATCAATTATACCTCAATAAAGCTGTAAAACAAAGAAGTTAGTGCAGTCAAGTCTCCATAAATATCAGTTATTGTTATTAATATATGAAATCTTTAAAACAAACAAAAAAAAATGAAGACTCCAGACTGCTTATGTGAAGAACACATTACTTATGATAGAACTTATCAAGACCTGAAGCTCCCTGAGGTGTCAAGAAATCTCATTCCTCTCCAAAGCACAGAGAATCTACCCAGCCATAAAAATGTAACAATGAACAACCAAAAAATAATAAACAAAAAAAAATCTAGAAATGCACAACCACGAGAGAACACTACAACATTAAAAGAAAGAAACCCTAGATGTCCCATGCTAGTTTGGTGAGTTGGAGAAAGCCCCAATGTTCTCCTAGCACTGGGGATTTTCTAGAATAACATTACTTTTCTCCTATACCTCTCTCCAGATTAGCAGACTCCTGATCAATCCTTAATTACCAGAGGTGCCCAAGGCATGGGGATAGTGATTTAATGGATGACTTATATTGAAAATTGTATTGAGTGTGCACTAAGTATGAAGCATTCATTTAATCCTCATAACAGCCCTCTGAGCAAACTGAGGCACAGAGAGATACATTTACCCGCCCAAGGTCACACACATAGTAAATGATGGAGCCTGAAGTTAAATTCAGGCAGTTGAACACTGAAGTCTGTGTTCCCTACCATAAAACTACACTGTGATGCTTTCACGTATCAGATGTGCGTTCTTTACAACATGCTGACAGTGAAACCTGTATGTTATCACTGTATTTTTTTTCCCCTAAAATGCCTCATGATAATTGAATTAAACTACAAATAACACACTTTCAGCTAGAAGACATTTTATAAATTATTATAATTTCTTTAAAAAGTAATTCTATTAGCTTAGACATCACTAAAATGGAATCCTTAAAACAGATCACTCTCCTTCTGCCTTTACCCAGTTTTATGATTAATTTTCTACCTCTAAAAGAAAGTGGTTTTACACATTGTAACATTCTTTATGTGAAAATGAAGTCTATTTGATATTTTAGTACCCAACATTTCTTTTTAAGGCAAATTCCTTTCCTGCATATAAGACATTAAGAATTAATTTTGCTTCTTCTACAGAAATAGATAAGAAGTCAAATATACATTTCTTGCAGGGTAATTTACCTTGAAATTAACCTTCATATTTAGAAAAGAGAGCACTAAACTTTTTGATAATCAATGCTACACAATTATTCATTTTCACTATTAAATGACACATTTAGTCAGCTAATTAGATAGACAGACAGACAACCTTTTTATTTCCCATGGGAGACATTACTGAATACCTAATATGTACTAGGCACTCTTATATACGGTAGAGATACACCAGGGAACAAAACAGACAAAAATCTCTACTCTCATGGCACTTACATTTCAGAAGTATGAGACTGACAACAAACAAATAAGAAGAACATATCCATAGTGTGAAATGACGATAAATCTAATGAGACAAATAAAACAAGGCAGGGGGTTAGGAGTGCAGGGACCTGGGGAGGAGGGCTGTTGAGGAGAGAAGGGTACAGTTGTCTTTTGAACAGTCTGTCTTCAAAGATCTTTAGTTGAGATCAGACAAGAGTATATGTAAATTAAGATAGGGATGAACAGAAATTTGATTCACCTCTTTGCCTAATGAGACAGAATTACACATAACAGACGGTGAGATTGAGTGTAAAAAGTCTCTTTAAGGGTGAAAAAGTCAGATGAGTATTCCTTGTGTTCAGAAAAGGCTAGACGAATAAACCTGAAGGGAATTACACAGTGTTATTCAGTTTCTTTTTATCATCTCACGATCTCACCAAAATAACAACATGCCCACTTCCACCTCCAACTGAGATACAGTTCTTAAAAGAAGAGAATGGTTCAAAGCAAAAATCACTGTTAAATTCTACATTTGATCAAGCAATATGCACCATATAATCTCAAAATAAAGTTATATATCTGAAACCAGTTCTGTCAATAAAGACAGGCAAAATTAGATAAAATTAAATATTATATAATTTTTAAAGCATAAAAATTGGATATAGCAAAATAATGAAAAAAAAAAACACTGCGTTTCTAAAAAAAATCAGATGAATGTACACAAAGCCCTAGATTTTCAAACATATTTTCTCAAACTGTTCTGACAGAAATTAAACATTTTTCCATTAATATATACACAAGTATTAGAATGTACTAATTTTAAACCAATTTGTCCTCTTGTATGAAAGTAATAATGTGGATAATTTTATTAATCTGTTGGACTCACCTAATAAATTGTTACTCATCTGAGCCAAAGGCTAAGGGCTCCTTTAAAGTTTTAGAATTACGGAGAAATCAAACAAAAGCCCTTAAGTCATTAAGTGCCCCCTATGAAGAATTCCCTTTACAAGATCCATGATATAATCTGTTCCACTGTTTGCTAACGTATTAAAAATATAAGTCCCTTCTTATTTTAAATCCACATCTGCCTCCCTCAATTCCCACCTATTTGCTTTAATTCTTTCCCTAAGAAAATCAAAGCAAACTTATCCTCTCCACTGCCAATCCCTGATAGGCAGCTATGAATTCCTTCACACAAGGCTTCTCTTCTCCAGTTACTTCAAATATTTCTCATATAACAGTACTTACTGTTTTAAAGATACATGTATCATTGCATTCAAATTTCATCTTAAATCTGTAAGTGGTACAGCTTCACTCCTTCACTTAAATTCTCTTAAATGAACGCCTAAGCTTAATAATTAAGTCTCTCTCAATGAAGCATGTCTTCTCATCTTTTGCTTATAGAAATGATTTTCTGAACCTACATGAAGTTCCCAGAAGTCATGCCAACAACTGATTCATTATTGGCATTATTTATCTTTACTTATTTTTGAAGGAATGGGCCATGACACGTATAGCAATTAGATTTTTTTTAAAAGGTCACACAAGGGGCCAGCCCGGTGGCGCAAGCAGTTAAGTGCTCACGCTCCATTTCAGCGGCCCAGGGTTCACAGGTTCGGATCCCGGGCACGCACTGATGCACCGCTTGTCAAGCCATGCTGTAGCGGCGTCCCATATAAAGTAGAGGAAGATGGGCACAGATGTTAGCTCAGGGCCAATCTTCTTCAAGAAAAAAGGGGAGGAGTGGCATTGGATGTTAGCTCAGGGCTAGTCTTCCACATACACACAAAAAAAAGGTCACACAAAACAATTAATTTGTTTAGCATTACTGCATAAAGCAGGTTTATTCAACTGTGGTCAACAGACCATGTGGGGATGCCTGTTAGAAATGCAGCTTCCTAGACCTCTCCAGACTATGAAATCAAAATCTCTGGGACGCAGCCAGGGAATCTGCAGTTTGAGGAGCAATGTATCCGTGGATACCCTGGGGTTTAAGAATAGTGGCCTAAAGATTTAAATTGGGTTTCTGTCTCCTAAGAAAGACACGTTAAGTACCTTACCTGTAATCCAGGAAGAAATCGACTATCCTTTTCAACCACCAGAAGTTCAGCAATACCCGCATTGAGAATGGATCTTGTGATTCCCCCTGGCCCAGGACCCACTTCATAAACGTAAGCATCTGTCAGATTGCCAGCTTTCCTTACAATTTTATCTAGAGAAAAGCAAGTTTTAGTTATCTTGATTATCTTGGAAAATTTCAATGTACAGAATTTAAACGTGACAAATTTCCTTAACTTAAATTTAGCTAATTGTATTTTCTATCGGTTCCTCTGACAAACCAATCAATTCCTAAGGAGAAATTGACTGTAAGCATGCACCACTTCTCTACAGTTGTTGAACATCAAATATTTGCAAAAGCAAGACTAGTTTCACATTCAGAATTTTCAATGCTGTTAGTTAAAAATTGAGAAGCAAAAAGTGCTGGCAGTCTCCATTTTTACCTATAGAAAGCTAGTCAATGGCAAAAGCAACATGTTTCTAGATCACAGGACAGGCAGAAATTTGGATCCTTGGTCATTTTCAGGAAAAAAGTGAAATGTAGCAGTGGAGGTTTTTTAAGCTTTGTAAACATTTAAGTTGATAACGAAAAATTATTTTTTTTAATTAATTTCTTTAAATTAGCAGACCTTAAGAAATCATGGAAAAGCAGACTACTGAGGATTCATTGCAAGCAATCATCACTTCTGGAAAAACATACAATGGGCTGGTCTTACTGACTGAGATTTAAATCCAAGCAACCAGGCCTCCTGGGATTGTGGAAATTTAGTCACTGAAAACATACCAGTACTTCTTGGCAGCGTTCACTGATACTGCGAAGTCTCATTTTTGTTTCTGTTACCGATAACCTACCTTCGTAGGCTTAAAGGCAAAAATAGTCTGTCAATCATCCAAAAAGAGTTTTGTCCTTTAATGGGTGCAGGGAAGGAATTACCATTCAGTGGCCATCTATTTGTTTTAAGTGCTTTCCATGTTTTTTCACAACAAATCCTTACAATACGTTAGCTAACAACTACTATCCCAATGAACTTTTCAGTGTCCTTGTCTATTGGTTTATTTGTGCAAAGTTATCTACAAAGCATATGGAAGAGAAGCGACTTCGGCTCCAGGGTCAATTCTAAAGCCAATCCTTCCCCAACAACAGGCCAATACCTCTCGGAGGGAACAGAGATTATACAACAAGCACAGGCATTAGGGAGTGAATTTAATATTCTCATTTTTAAGAGAGCTATGACAGCTGGCAGGACAGTGGCTCTGCCCTCAAACTTTCCAGGCACATTCAAATACAAATGAATAGCAAAGAGGCACTGTCAGTTCTCTAAGCTGGGGTTTCAATCTTGCTCTGCTCCCACCTGAGCTTTTCACCTCAGACAAGTACCTTCATCTCCCCTGACTTTTGTTCACCTAGGAGGAGGACTAATAGCATCTAATTCTGGAATTTACTACCAAGGGTGAACAAAGGCTCACATGAGAAAATGTACATAAAGGAATTTTTTTTAACATAAAAGACCTATATTTTCACCATTTCAGAATGGTGCTTTCAATACCTAGAATGTGGCTAATGACTGGCAGAAAAGGCTGGTTCTGGTTACTACCAGAACCAAAGAATTTTAGAGGTGGGTAACCCAAGCTCTTGTAGTGGGAGAAATCTAACTGGGGAGAAAACTGAAGCTGAGTTAAGCTCTTTTACCCCAAGTCATATTGCTACTGGCAGCATAAAGGCTCCACACCCAAGAATAAACGATCCTACTAGTACTTCGTGCACTGTGCTTGATTTAACTGAAAGTGAACTTTCTGGGTGTGATTTACTGATCTTTTCAGCTTCTGAAGAGCAGCCAAATAGAACCAAACATCAAAACCTCAAAAACGATAAGTACTCCAACAGTGAGTTAGTATTAGTATCTGTAATACATCTTATTCTTGCGATCTCATCTTTTACAAGAGACCATGGGGGTGGTGGTTACATGAACGTCTACATTCGTCAAAACCCATCAAACTGTGCGTTTCAAGCTGGTGAACTTAGTGTGCATCAATTTTTCCCCATAACAAGCGACTCACAATAAGGAGTGGGAACGTCAACTTGCTAAACGGAAGCTCCCTGCGGACAGACTTTGCCTCGTTCATTGCCATCGCGCATCTTCAGCCCTAGCACCTAGAAGCTTGCTCAATACGTATTTACCGAAGGAATACGTGCGCTTTCGAGGATTTCTTAGACTCAACAGAAACCGTTTAAATAAATCCTACGAGTGATACTTTTTCGACCGTTACTGACAAATCCCTGCACTAACTTAAATTCTGATAACTGTAAACTGCAGGAGAAGCCAATCTCGGCAGCACGTGCAGTCTATGTCCTAGGGCGACCACCCCGGGATTCGAACCCTGCCTCCCCTGGTGTCCCCTCGGCGTCTACACAACCCGCCGTCCCGAGGCCGCGGCAGACGCCCCTGAGCGCGGGGTTCCGGAGCCAACGAGGCATCCGCGCGTCCCCTGCGCTGCGCGACTCCGGAGTCTGGTACGAAGCGGTGGAGGGACCTGACTGAAGGCCCGCTGCGCCCCTGGGCCTGACCCCGAGACCCCCGGCCACGCCCCCAGGGACGCGGGGGACACCTCTGGGGAGCACTGAGAAGCCATCCACCTGTCAGCCTCAAGTCCAGGAGAAAATTCTGGGAGAGCTGCTTCACGGCTTGCAGTCTGAACAACTTAATGATTTCTCGAATCGTGGGCAACGGCGGGAGACGGAAGGTGCCGAGCTTCCCGGAGGCAGCCATGACCCCAGCAGGGACGTGCGGCGCTCACGCGGGCCTCTGCCCGCCGCTCCCACCGACCCAGCGGGGGTGGAGCCTGGGAGCGCTACGGCCCGCCCCCGAGCCCACCTCATTGGTCGGATGTACCTCGACGGAAGCGATGAGCGCGGACAGGAAATCCGGGCGCACCCAGAGCGCATGCGCTACGTCCCGCCACGCGCGGTGCAGGGTGGGTGCGTGCTTCTTCCTGCGCTTGAGGGCGCTGGAGGAGCCCTGCGGCCGAGGCTTCTCGTGGGTGGGCGGGGCTTCTCGTGGGTGGGCGGGGCCGGAATGGGCAGGGGCGGATCCCAGGCTCGGTGGAGCCCGGCAGCTAGCCGGGGTGTGGTCGTCTGGGCGGATCGACGTTCGTAATGCCCCTTTCTGAATAGTTGCGGGCAAGTGGATGATTAGTGACAAAACCACTGGTTGCTAACAATTCTCTCTTAAGGTTGGATGTTTTTAGAACCTCAGCACTGCAGGTGCCGCATGGCAGGTTTCTAACTTCTCTCAGCCTTAATGTTTTCATCTGTTTAATGGACATAATGTCTGCCTTAAAATTGTGAGCACTAAATGAGAGAGGTCGCCTGGTGTGCAAATTCAAAATAAAGCGCAATGCATGGCATCTGGTAAGCCAGCCATCAATGGTGGCCGTCACTACTATAATTATCCAGCGGGTGAATGCGGCCCAGAGGGGTTAGACGATATCAGTACAGCTTGTTAGTGAAAGGGCCAGAAATAAGATCTAACTCTTCTGCTCCTTCAAAACGTGTCCAGTCAATGAGAAAAGCCGCCTTTTTTAGTACTTTAGACTTTTAAGAAGTGTTTTCGTATGTATCGAATATTTGTTTTTGAACCTTTCACTAACAATCAAATTCACAAAGCTAGAAAATTGTGGAACCCAGATCCAATCTGTTTCCTGACATGTACGGTGGTTCCTTTTTCTACTAATCTGCCTGTGCATTGAGTGTTGGTTGCCACTCACTGTTTACAGTCCCAGAATTGTCTTGTTCCCCCTTCATGCTGCACGTATTGCAGCCTGTCCTTGAAGTATCTGGAAAGCTAAGGATGAAACAGAAGGGAAATAAACATGACAGTACTAATAATAGCTAACATTCATGGATCTTTTTCCAAAGTATCAGGCTTCACATCTGAGTGCTTTATAACTATCTCATTAATTGTTACAAAAGATAAAGGCTTAGAGCGGTTCAGCAATTTGCCCTAGGCTGCACAGCTAGTAAGTGTTGTAATCGGGATTTGAATCCACAAGTCTGTGTCAAAGCGTGCTTTTTTAAGCAGTGCGGTCAATGGAGGTCATCTGATTTGCCTAGAATGGTTACATCCAAGTACAGAGAAGACTCAAATCTGAGTTATGTCTTTCCATTGGACCAGAGACAACAACGCAAAGAAAAATATTAAAATCTCTCTGATAGGTGGAAGAATTTAGCTTTTCTAACCCTGTTTTTTGCAAATTGCTGCGCTGATCGCAAGTGAATCATAACATTTTTTATTTCTCAGAGTAGTAAGTTTAAAATAAAGTGAATGGGGGCCGGCCCCATGGCTTAGCCATTAAGTGCGCGCACTCTGCTACTGGCGGCCTGGGTTCGGATCCCGGGCGCCCACCAACGCACTGCTTCTCCAGCCATGCTGAGGCCGCGTCCCACATACAGCAACTAGAAGGCTGTGCAACTATGACATACAACTATCTACTGGGGCTTTGGGGGGAAAAAAAAAAAAGGAGCAGGATTGGAAATAGATGTTAGCTCAGAGCCAGTCTTCCTCAGCAAAAAGAGGAGGATTAGCATGGATGTTAGCTCAGGGCTGATCTTCCTCACAAAAAAATAAATAAATAAATAAAATAAAGTGAATGGAAAATCAAATAGCTGTGGGTATACTATGGAAATGAGGAGTCTATTGAAATCCCAGCAGAAAACCCAACCACCTTCTGCTGTAGCTGTATTAGAAAGAACTGTGAGATAATTTGACATACCTCCCAGCTTTAGAAAACTGGGAAGTGACTCCCAAGGCGTTAAGGCAGTTTGCACAAGGTGGCATAGAAACGTAGGTTGAAAATCTAAACTCTTGATTCGGAGCCCTTATTTTCCACAAGATACTACACCTGGGAAGGCACTCATTCAGTTATATTCATTGTTTCATTTACTCCTCACAATGGTCCTGTGTGGATAAGATTATTATCCTTATTTTACTGTGAAAAAATAGAGGGAGATGAGGTCATTTGACTTGCCCAGGGTCACATAGCGAAGTACAGAGAGAAGACAACCTGAGTTCTTTCTTTTCTGAGTTCTGATCACATGGGCTGTGGCCCCTCAAATATTAACTTAAATTATTTTCAAGTTAATTATTTAATTAATGTATGTTAATTTTATAATGTTATTTAAATATATAGAATATGAATCTGGGTATAAACTTAAGTTTATAGTTTTCAAATGACTATTTAAAATGCAATTACAATATATATTACAATATAAATATATATAAAGCTACAAAACCAATACAAGTGATGTATGGTGTTAAATCACTGCTCTTTATGCAGACTAGCAGAATTCTTTGGCAGATTCACCCTGAGCTAGCATCTGTTGCCAATCTTCCTCTTTTTGAATATGAGCTGCCACCACAGTGTGGCCTCTCACAAACAAGTGATGTAGGTCTGTGCCCGGGAACTGAACCACCAAAGCAGAGTGTGCTTAACTTAACCTCTAGGTCACGGGGCTGGAGCCAGAATGCTTTTTTTAAAGTTCAGCTTACCAGTGCTGTAGTGTGCCACATAATGATTGAATTTTCTCACCAGTTTTTTGGATCCAAACTACCACCAAATCTTTGTTCAGAATTTTTGCTATGTCGCTTGCCCTTCTCTTGCAGGAACGTGGAAGCTACATATTAAGTCTGCTTGTGTCTGTCTTCATTAGCTTGGAAGCAAATGAAGTTGAATTACTGGGCAACTAATGCTATCATGAATATACACGTTATATGACACTTACAAGAAGGATATTCAGATGACCCGTGCTCACTTGAACTTTTTTAAAGATTTAACATCAACATAAAAACAAAGCAAAATTGAAAAGAGCAAAAACACATTTACATAGAGAACTTGTGAATTCCTGAGAATTTGTCCCCACATGTAAATATGAGAATTATTGTCTTATACCATGTCATCTTCAATAATCAACATTTGTGAGGTTATGATTTATTATTTACAAAGCCGTTTCCTGTATTACTCCACTTAATTCTCATTTCAATTCTGTGATGTAGGTTTACAAGGATATTTGGTGAGTGCTGTTACAGTGCTGGTAAATATGCAGCTGAACCTCAAACTCCCATCTTTGGACTCTATTGTGATTTTTTACCTCTGGTATGTGCTAAATAAATGTGGAACTGAATTAAAAAATTCCATCTTAGGAGAATCTCCCAAGTTTGTAATAGTTCTTGAGATCTAATTTTTATCATCATAAGTATCTGCCCCTCAGTCTTTTAATTTTCAGAAAATTATGCATAACTCCCTGCAAAGCCTATGAAATCAGCAGGAGGTATTTTAGTAGAGTATTTCACATATTAATGCAAACAGTTTTATCCCTTAAAAGAGAAGTATGCAGTTTCATCAGTTTTGAAGCTTTGAAGTATCTGCTTCATCTAGATAGAGATTTTAATATGCTAAAATATTATAATTAATACAGAAATTACTAGCCCCACCTATCAGTGAAGATGAAGACCTACAAATGATTGTATAGATAAACTATAATGCAGACTTCTAATTTTCATAAATCCTAGAATGGTTATATAGGAAAATCACTTATTTTAGTATTTATTTTAATGAAAATGCACGTGACTTTATTTGGCGTAAGTAATTTACTGTCTATTTATAGAAAAAGTGCTATTTCTAAAAGGTTGTCATTTTACGGTTCCCGGAAAGAGACTTGAAAGCCACAAAGAGCAATATCTTTCTGCCATGTGGGAATTTTCAGAGAAAATTAAATGTGGCTTGGAATTGCCAAATTGAACTTTATAAAATGACAATTATGGCATGTAAAATGCCCTTTTCTGATAGTATTTTATAATTCCATATAATATGACTCAATGCTCTAGAGAAATATTAAGAGCTGCGTTTTGCACGTATTTAGTTTTTTTTTTTTTAATGGCTGTTTGATGCCCACTGTTCATAAAGGAATCTACCTAGAGGGAAGAAGGAAATACATGATAATTCTGAGCCAACAGACCAAATGCTTAGTCTGTGGGGATAGAAGCAGGCCGACCTATGGCAAGCAACACAGGCTAATTGCCTGAGGGAACCATGTAACAGTTACACTATTTTTTTTAATATAGTGTTTATCACTATTCTGGGCAGGATTTGAAAGCCTGCTGATTATTCCCAAAGATCTGTGAATAATTGTCAAGTATCCTAATGAGGTGATGAGGATAGGCTACCCTTCTGACTCAGGATAACTCAAAGAGCTGTGGGTAGGGTTTTTTCTACACAATAAAGCAAATCTTTTTGTGAATGAAGAAAAAGTCAGCACATGCTAAAGGCATTGTAAAAATAATTAGCCTTTATTATATTAAGAGTTTATTAGTTTAAGCCTTATCATTTGATTGGAAAAAAAGGTTAAGAATAAATAAAACTGTGAATATGAATACATTTGCTTTAAGTCTTTTCCATGTATTTAAAAATTGATGTGGGAACAAACTGGTCTGTGAATGGGAAGGCTCTGGGTTCAAGGAATAAATGGGTCTCCCTGGGCATCTTGGTGACAGCCCCCTGTCCCTCCCCAGCAAAGGGACTATGGGTGGACTACTAAATAAGGCCACATCTATTCCTTCTTTCTCTGTGCTATGTCCCCTATCCTGCCCCGCTCTACCTCAAGCCCCAAAGACAAAAGAGTGTAGACCAAGACCATAGGAAGAAGGCAGTGCCCCTGTGCACACATCTGGCCTGTGATCCTATTCTTCTGTACAAGTTAGGGAGTAGGAATTCACTCGCAGCAACTGGCTGCCTATTCCTCCACTGGAGAAGGGGTAGGTGAAGACAAAAGGAAGGATGCAAAGGCTTGCTCAGCCTTGATTACAAGGGCCAGAGCAGGTTTGTTGGCATCCTCTCATTTCCCTTTTGGCCCACCTGGAGCCCAGAGCCTTCAGACCACTGTTAGACTTACCATATCCCTCTACCCTACTAGACTTCTGCTCCCCTAAATCATCAAAATTAATAGTCTTCTCACTATTCTCTACAGTCTAACGTAAACCATCATTCCTCTAGTGAATTTCAACTATTGGGTTAAATGACCTAGAACAAACGTTCTTATTATTTCCCAGTGATAATTATGTTCCTCCAGTTTGGGAACTAGGACCAGGCAGACATCTGGGTCAAAAATCTAGGTTGGCAGCTTCCCTCCCTTCACCCAAGACGACAGTCAAGACTTGGGCACTTCCTGCTTTAGAGGAGATGCTCACAAGGAAGAGAAAGGCAGAGCTCCTTTACCCCACCCATGGTAGCCTTTGAAGAAGAGGAAGATAGCCTGGATGGAGTGAGAAAAAAGGAGAATTTGTCACTGCTAACAATCAACATAGCCTAAGTGTGTTTCCGGTATTAAATAAGTAAGAAAAGAATCATACACCCTTTGAGCCAACAGTCCACTTCAGCTCCTGCCCCATTTCCAGCCCTTCTTCACAGCCAAACTTGTGCAAAGAGCTGGGTGTACCTGCTATTCTGACTCCCTCATTTCCTATCCACTCTTCAGCCCACTCCGTCCTTGCTTCTAAAATGACTGTCATCAAGATTCCCAAGGATCTCCTTGTTTCCAAATCCAAAGGGCACTTACCCAGTCTCACCTTACTTAACATGTGAGCAACAAATAATAGGTAGATTTATCAACACTTACTACATGGCATGCCGAATTCCAGGTGCGTTGCCCCTATTAACTTTTTAAATGTGCACAGCGTATTGTCCCCTTTTACTAATGAGGAAATTGAAGCACCGAGAAGTTGAGTGTGCAAGTTCACACACCCTTTACTGAGACAGAAGGAGCTTGAACTTGGGCAGTTTGACTGCAAGATCTACATACCTCAACTTAGGGCTCTGTGGACTCACGCTGATGGCTGGCAGTCGACCTCTCTTTGAAGTACTCTGTTCTCTCAACTTCTGCCACAACCTTGTGTCTTTCTCTTTCTCATACGCTGACTTCTCTTCCCCTCCCCAAACTCTCAAGTGTATTATTTCTCTGGGCTCAGTTCCAGATCCTCTTCTCTCTCTCTCCTACTTCTTCCTATAGGTAATTTCATTAAGTTTCATGGACTTAATGCCACCTTTATATTGATGCTGCTCAAATTTATATTTCTAGCTCCAAGCTTGCGTACATAACCACCTGATTTATATGCCACTTGTATGTATCTCAGATATCTCAAATGATATATTCAAATGGAATCCTTGCTCTTCTCCACGAAACTTTGTCTCCCCGCAAACTTTCCCACACAGTAACTCCAGAAACCTAGGAGTCTGTCTCTCCATCCGCTCAACACCCATATCTGATCACCGTCATCAACTCCTAAAATCTCATCTTGCCAACATATCTCACATGTGACTTATACTCTCCATTTGCACTGCCAGCATCCTTAACATACATTCCTGCAACAGCCTCCAGTCTTCTTGCTCTACAAACCATTTATATTCAGCAGCAAAATGATCTTAAAAATGTAAATTGGATTACTTCACTCATTTGCATACAACCATTCAGGGACCTCCCATTGCATTTAAAATAAAAATCTAATTCCTTACTATGGCCTTAAAAAGAGTAATCTGGCCCCTGCCTATCTCCAACCTCATCTAGATCCACCTTCCTAATAAAATACAGCCATGCTGGTCTTCTTTGTTCCTCAAAAACACCGAGTTCTTGCTTCCTCTCCTTTCTTGCACGTGTAGTTATCTCTGCCCGGAAAGATCACCTCCCACTCTTTGGCTGACTAACACCTTCTCTTTTTCTATGTCTTACCGTCAAGGTTACCTCCTCAGCTAGAAATTTTCTTGACAAATTCTAACAAGAGAGGAAGCTAATTCAGCTTTTGACTACCTTTCTGTAAGGTTTTGCTTTTACATTGCTTCCTCTAACACATTTGTTTGTTTTTGAATAGTCTTAATAACTGTAATATCAACACATTTCCTCCAAAGGTTCCATTTTGGTAGAATGGACTCAAAGCAAGCAACTGCTCCCTTTCCTCTCTATGTCTCTGCTAAATGACCTACCAAGAGGTGACAGTCAGGGTCTAACAATCAGAAAGGATGCCAAATGGCTTGGAGCTGGAGCAGGATCTTGGAGGCCATCCTCAGGCCAAGCATAACTCTTTGGTTGCTGGTCTGTGAGGACTTCTAGGGAGTTCTATGGGAGAATCCAGTGTGGCTCAGGTACCAGTGGGGGGACTTGGGGAACCTGGGAGCATCTATTATAGCAGGGGTGGCTGTGCCCTATTTCAATATTTTAACAAGTATGACCATTCTGGTGCACTCAGACTAAATATCAATCAGTCCTGGTTCTACCCAAGGGTCTACCTTCTCTGTGACCCTCCATCTCAGTCCTTGTTTGTCTCCTTCAGTACACCTACTCTTTATTTTTGTAATTTTTGCTGTTGACTTATTGTTTTGGGGTTTTTTTGTTTTGTTTTGTCTGTCTTCCCTACTGAAATACAGGATCCATGAACACAAGGCAGTATCTACTTGTTCACTAATATAAACTCATTATTCACACAAAGTACAAAGGCTGATACATAGTGGATATTTAATAAATATTTGCTAAATAAGTGAATGAAAGTGACTCCCTCTGGTTAGTTCGGGTAGACTCCATTTTCTATAGGAATATGAAGCTCCGAAAATTCAAGTTGCTCTCAAACTTGAGAACTTCTGGATAGAACTTTTTGTAGACTATCTTACGTTTCTTCCCAAGAGCACCTATCATGAAACAATCCAAGGATCTCCCTTTCTCCAGGCTTACATTTCTAAGCCAGACATGCCCCCTCTTTAGCTTAAAAATTTTCTGGTTCCTATTTTCGATTTAGATGAAAAAGTTCAAACCTCTTACCATGCCATTCAAGGTCCAACACAGTGTGGGTTCAAACTCCTTTCCAGTTATATTTCTGTCACATCGCCTTTCTTTTCCTCCGATGTATCCTGAGACTTGCAACTCCACAAGAACGCCTCTGCAACTTTATTTGCTCTGCTGCGTGAAATCCTATTCATCTTTCTGGGCCCAACACAAGTGCCACCCATCCTGAGAAGCCCTTCATACCGACCGCCTTCTTGTTGCACTCCCCGCTCTGATCCTGATCCCTCCCACTTTGAGTTTCAATAGCATTGTGTCCATAAAGCCAACAGAATCTACATTGTATCGCAATAGAACTTGCATCATAATATACTGCATTATAATACAATAATATAATGTCAGGGTCTCCTTTGTCAGGTTCTCAGCTCTCCAAAGGGAATGATACACTTTATTCATCTTGGTGATTCTAACATTAGCGCAGTGCCTGGCACACAACAGACACTCAAGATGTGTTTCTTGATCAGACCAAAACCCCGGAGATTCTTGCTGATTTAGACATAAAACTGCACTGCAAGGTGCATTGAATAGAGCAGCAGGGGTGCTGGAGTCAGGCAAATTTGGGTCAGAATCCAGGCTCTACCCTTCTTTTATTTGTTATGTGACCTTGGGCAAGGTACTCAAGCTCTCTGGAACTCAGTTTCTGTAGAAGGCAGAATAATGGCTCCCAAAGATTTCCACATCCTAATTTCCAGAACCCGTGCATATGTTGGGTTATATGGCAAAGGCGAATTAAGGTTGCAGATGGAATTTAGGTCGCCAGTTGGATGATTTTAAGATAGATAGATTCTCCTGAATTATCCAGGTGAGCCCAATGTAACCATGAAGGTCCTTAAAAATAGAAGAGGGACTTGGAAGAGAGAACCAGAGAGATGGCAGCCTGAGAAGGATGTGGCCCAATGTTGCTGACTTTGAAGATGGAGGAAGAGAGTCAGGAGCTGAGAGGATCAAACCTTCAAGGTGTGGAGAGCTTCAAGAAGATGGAAAGACAAAGAAATAGGTCTTCCCCTAGAGCCTCCAGAAAGGAACACAACCCTGCCGACATCTTGATTTTAGCCCAGTGAGACCATTTCACACTTCTGAACTACAGAACTGTAAGATAAATTTGTGTTGTTTTGAGCCCCTAAATTTGTGGTAATTTGTTACAGCAGCCACAGAACACTAACAGCGTTTCTTTAAATGTAATATAAGAATAGTAATAGATAACCTATAACATTAGAAAACATTTTGTGATATTAAAATATTACAAAATATTATGTCTTATACCTCATAAGATCATGCATATAATGGCTAAATATAGTGCCCAGCACATTGAAGGTATTTCATAAATGTTAATTCTCTTCCCCTTCTCTCCTCCTGTGTGAACACACTTATCTATATCTAGCTGTATATAATCAACATACGAATTGTTAATACTTTTTATGGTATTGAAATCAAATAAGTGCTAGAATGTAGTTCCCTTGTTGTTGTTGTTGTAACATATGACAAAGTAAGCTCCGAGGATTACCTGCTCATTTCTTATTCTGTGCCTCTCATGAAAGATGACTTTCCCTCCTGCAGATTTTTATTGAACTTGGCTGTTGCATATTAACTCTTTATTCTTTTTATAATTTTATTTATTTATTTTTCCCCCAAAGCCCCAGTAGATAGTTGTATGTCATAGTTGCTGTATGTGGGACGCGGCCTCAGCATGGCCAGAGAAGCGGTGCGTCGGTGTGCTCCCGGGATTTGAACCCGGGCCGCCAGCAGCAGAGTGCGGGCACTTAACCACTAAGCCACGGGGCCAGCCCTAACTCTTTATTCTTTTGCTTCATTATTTAGAGGCATTGACAATTGTAACACCAGAGAATTTTCTTAAGGATAGAATTACAAATGTTGTACCTTCAAACAAATGTGTCATTTGATCCTACCATTATCCAGTTTAAAAACTATTTATTTTAGTCTATTCAATACTTTTCTTGTTCTTTTTGGTCAGAGAAGAGCCAAGAAGGGTGAGTGGTTCTAATTAGGCAGAAAAGTTTAGGTAATAGTTATGTTATACCACATCAAGTGGCAGTACAAAACATAAAATATTAAATTATCACCATAAAATGTTAAATTGTGTCGTGAAATGTATACATGTGATGTTGTGACTGAAATCCTATAATTTTAGACTATGTTTAAAACAGTTTGCTCAGGATACTTATGAATAGGAGAGACTATAAGGAGGGAAATGGGAGTGCTGGCTTAGGGCTATAATAACTACAATAGTTACTTTATATTGTATATATTCATTATGTTACATCATGTCATTATATTAATCATATTGTATCTGATAACATTGTACCATATCGTATCGTATATCATACAATAATTTAGACATTACTTATATTATGAGTTAAATAAGCTTTTGTGGTTTCACCCAGGAATCCAATCATGACTTAAACTATTATTTCTGTAGGAAAAATGCCTCCCGAATATAATCTGCCACAAATTGCCAATCTGACCTCTGGTAACTGTGCTTGTCATTCTTAGTCTCTTGTGCTTAAATCTGCAGCCACTCCAGGTTCCTCATATGTACTTTTCAAACTTTTTAGACTGTGATCTACAGTAAAAGATGCGTTTTACATTGTAGTCCTGTGCACACACCCCACACACATACATGTTTCATAGAACACTTAACCTAACTATGTGTGAAGCAATCTATTTTCTGAAGTATTCTGTTTTAATTGTTTCTTTTCCTTTGATTGTTACAACATATTGATTGTTACAAATGATTGTTATAACATATTATATTTGTTTTTATGGCTCAATAACAGATTATGACTGGCAGTTTGTAACACACTCTCTTATTTTCTTATTGTTCCCTAAGCCTAAGTAGTAGAACACGGTACACTCTTCCAAGGTCTCCAACAGTTTTCCTTCATTCATCTGTGATGACTATCTCTGTAACTCATATAACACATTTTTTTGTTTGTTTTTTAAGTTTTGGAGGTGCGAGCAGGGCAAGTCACTAGCAAATGTCATAGGTGGATAATTTTTTTCTTGAATAAATGTATATGCTTTCAACTTAATTTATTGTAAAATACAATGGTTCATGTCATATCAGAAAGATCATATATTGTTTTCTTGCTCTCTGATATGTATTGATTTTTGGGAGTCTCATGGTACATATCTATTTCTGGTGTATTCAGCAGAACATAGAGCATTTTGCTTCTTTTCTGTTGCAGACTAGGCGGGATGCATCACCTCACTGTTAAAGGGAGCCTTGGGAAGAGATGGGCTTGGAAGCTTATACAATTTGGGAGGCTCTCTTTAAGAAAAAGAATACAAAATTATGAATACAAAATTAGACATGAAAGTCAATATTTATTTGGAATAAGGAAAGAAATCACAAGACGTGACAAATATTCGGTGACAAATAGCACAACCATCACAACATCCAGAAAAGTAACCTAATGTTTTTTATTAATTACTTTCAGACTTTGATAATTTTTCCTCTACACTCTTTGTAAGCAAACTTTTGATTGCCTGTTCACATGATAATATTTAAGAATATTTTCTATAAAGAGAATAGGAAGATAATTTAGTTTTTGCTCTAGCATGATTGATTAAAATTTGGTTTTTATTTTTGAAGGTTTGGAAACATGTCTTGCAACTTCACAAATCATTATTGGTAATGTCATATACATTGTTAGGATTGTTGTCAAATTTGGAAAACCTCTATTAAGTTTTTTGCATATATGATCTGTATGTTTTTAGGGCACCAAGTTTTTTGTGCAGTGTCTAATTTTAAATGCTTTGAATTGATGACACTCATTAACCAATTTGTCATAGATGTCCTCATTGTAGTGATGTATTATCAGTTTATATTATGTTCATTGATGTCAGTATTTGGTGTCAAATAATCAAGATATTTAATTTTTTCCAATATGTTCATATGATTCACTCCTCTTCATTAACTGCGTTATCAAACAATCCATGAGCCTATTCATTACTTCTACTCAATTTATTTATTCCTTTTAATAAATTACTGCATTTGATATGATAAAATTTTTTGTTGCAGTTCACTTTTTGATATAGGAATAATTTCTATTGATTTTATTGCTCTATTTATCACTGTAATGCTTTTGTTTCTTACTCTAGTCCCTTTTTTCTCTGCATTTTCTCTCAGTTCTTTAAGTGCAACAGTTTAAAGACAGCAGAAAGCACACTCCATATTCACACAAATCAGGAGTCTCTAGTTTTGCATTTGTTTAGCTGAAATGTTGTAAAACATCTTTCCAAATTTCAGTTAAAATGTGTATTCCTAACTCAGTTTCCCCTTTTGCCAGATTCCCAGAGGGCCCTCCGCCACCAGACTACCACCTGGAAAGATACAGTGGTTGTAACTGTGGTAAAAATGCCTTACTTTTGCAAATTTTACAAAAACATGCAACTATGTGCGTACACTTCCAGGGCCCCTCCCAGGGCCTTGAAAGAGGCTTGTTCAAGTGGAAGACCTGAGCTTCAACTTCCCCAGCCTCACGGTCCATCTGCCTTTGTTCAGGAGTGAGGGCCAGACTGAGTGACCTTGGCGACATCAATATTAGAGAACTAGTCACGCCACCGAGGCAAAACAAGGGCTTCTTTGCAATACATGCATTGTAATTTGCATCACCTTAAAATCAGATCCCGGCACAAGGATGTGGAGGGGGGTAGTTTATTTGGGAGGAGATCCCAGGAAGTGCAAGAAAGGAAATGGGAAACATGTGACGGGAAAGGGAGAAAAAAAATAATTAAGTGCGGTTAAAGAGTAGTTTAGTTCTAGGGTCTCAGACAACTAAGGTTAAATCCCAGCAGGACCCTTTGAACAACTTTGTGAAACCCAAACTTTCCCACCGGAAGCTGGGCAGGCCCCCAAAGCCCTCAGAACAGAAGACAGCAGGGCAGGCAGGAAGTTGTCAGTCTGCCTGGAACCACAGGTGCGGGTGAACTCAGGAGGACATGGGGATTGGGGGGTGGGGCAAGAACAGGCAGCACCTGTTGGACTGTGTGAACCCATCCCACATGGGAATTTAGGAACTCACAGTAATTTGGAGTGATGAGGAATCCTCAATGTTCTGGACCTTTCTTATTTCATTAAGATGACCTTGAAGTGAGAGGAAAGGAGATGGAAGGGCCATGTGGAATCACCCCAGTTTGCCAGGGAATGTTCTCTAATCCACACAATTAAATTCTAGAATGAAGACATTTTGAGCTAGAGATAAATGAAGACATTTTGAGCTAGAGATGAGCATTTTCTTTAAAGCAAAAGAGAGCACAGTTAGAATTTCTAAATCCCTTGACTTAAATTCATTACCTCCTAAGTACAAACAAAAGTGGTGAAATATTTTTGTATCTGCCGATAAGGAACAATTCATCCCTGAGAATGAATTTTGCCTTTCTAAGGGCTCCTACGGTGTGATCTTATTCATTTTGAGGGAGGAAAAACTTGACTACTTTATTCTCAGATACAGTGGTCACCTATTAAAGGCTGATATGATAATTCAGGGGAGAAAAAGAAAACATTTAAAGTGGGATTGGTCTATTAGGAGAATCATCACCAGGCTAAGTGTTAGTAAAGCTGGGTTCTTGTCCAAATTGAATCAGCTCTGTGAGCCTTGAGAAGCCATTTTCCTTTTCTGTGCCTCAGTTTCCTCTTCTGTATGATAGGGGGATTGGATTGGTTGACCCTGAAGTTCACTTCCAGGTCTGAGACATTGTCATTGAAATAAGTCCGGGTGTAGCATGTCATGAGGCATTGGTCCTACTGTGTCATTGTGGGCTTGACCGAATAAGTTAACCTCTTTGACCTTCAGTTTTCTCTGCTTGAAAATGAAGGGTCTGGGCTAGATATTCTTTTGGGACACCTCTGCTATATATAATCCAATGAAATAAAAACGTAGGGGGAAAAATCTGGAAGAATGCACAGAAGGAAGCCCAGCCTGGCCACTGGGTGGTGATCTTGTTCCATGTTAAGAAAGATTTTATAGCTTCTACCAACAGTGCCAAAGTTTGAATTAACTAAGCATAGTGAAGAAAGATTTTCAAAAGGATACTGAAATAAAATCAGGTCAGCAAAAAACCAGAATTATGGAGGCATGACAATAAACAGCAATGCCAAATAAGAGACATAAAATCCCTATAGTCAAGGCAGTAAAACATAGAAGGGGATATGAGAGCTGTGTTTTGGGTATTATTTAAAGGAATATAGGGAGAGGAGTATATTGTAAATTTATATAGTTTTTGAAAAACGTGGTTTAAAAGTTAACTCTAACATTTAAAGATTTAACTCATAGAATAACCAAATAATTTAAAATTGTGCCAGAGGATAAAAGCCTAAATCTGCAAAATCTGAACCAAATCAACAAACATGTTATTTCTTTTGTCTAATCGAAAGGAACCACAGAAAGGAGTTGTAATCCTGTTCCAATATTTTATATTAAGTAAAAGGAGCCAATCAACGAGTTTTGAGCTTTTTCACATTTTATGGGAGAACGTAGTCTCTACCAGGCTACCTGGCTTACCTTTAGAATCTGGGAATGATGCCTCCTGGAGTTAATGATCTACATTGGTATCTGCAGGGCTTTGAGTCAAAGTCAGTTTCTGGGAAATAAAAAAGCATCAGTAGGAATGCAGGAGAGGATAAAGGCTTTCTGATCACGGCGCTGCCCACTGCTATCTCTAGGAAAGGTCATAAGCGAAAGAAAAACATAATCTACCCCATAAAGCACCAGTGAACACGAAGGGAAACACGCAGGGGCTTGAGGAAGAGGGCAATGATGGAGAAACTTGACTCTTGCATGAACTATTTGACTATTGCAAATCAAATCTTGTACAATAAACTGAGAGATGACAGCAGGAGGATTGGTAGGCCACAGCCTACCATTTCCCACTTCTGCCTCCTCTGCTGGCCTTCCCCTCTGGCTTCCTCCTGGTTCCTCCTTATCCTCCCTCTGAGGGTGGACACAGGCTTCTTCTGAAGGCCAAAGCGTGGACCTCCTGACTCTGGTTGCCATGGCTTCCTCTTTTCTCCCCTTTTCTTTGATACATTAGCTATTAGCTTACATAATCCTCTCACAGGAGGATGTCCCCATTCAAAAGAAAAAAACAAGTTATATTGCTAAGTAACCTTTAACAATGAATAGCATTCATTATGCATTTGCTTAATGACACAAAGGCATTGTTTGCTCTATTTCAGGTGATAACAGCAGATCAAAGGCACCGAGGCCAGAATGTACTTTAGAAGAGCCAACAGATTGTATGGAAATAATGCTTAGCATTTCTGTTGCACTTTATACCCTCAAAGGATTCTGCAATTATTAATTAATTATCCCGCACAATAGCTCTATGAGGAAGGTCAGCGTCATTAGCTCTATTTTACAGATGAAAAATCAGAGAGCAGTTAAGTGATTCCCCCTCCAACATTTAAAGATCTCATGTCAAAGCAGACCCAGAGGTGGGGACCGCAGGTAAATGATGAAGTGGCTGAAGGGTAAACAGACTAGAGCTGCCTGTGGCGGAGGTTCCATTGTCTTTGATCTGTCTTTTGAAAGCTCTGAACGGAACTATGCTCTGGACTTGCCCATCGCCTCCCCTTGCAGACTGGTTCCTCTTGCTGTAGTTGTCCTTTCTATCTATCTGCTGTTTTGTATGTAGTTTCATTCCCTTTTCATTCATTCATGCATTCATTCATTCATTCAGTGAACCTTAATTGTTCACTTAATTGAGTAGTACTTACTGTTGTTGATTTGGGCAGGAATATAGAAATGAAAAACAACTGATTCTTCAAATGATTGTTGCCTTCAGGAACTTTTCTTTTCTAGCTGACACGTGCACGCGCGCACACACGCAAATACACACACATGCGCGCTCCTCCAAGAGGACATTGGAGGAGGAATGAGCAGAGGCTCCCTTGTGGGGTCAAGAAGGACTACGCTGAGGAGGTGATGCTTCAGCCCATCGTCTGCAGTAGGGATCCTAAAGACCCCAGGGGAGAGGAGATATAAATAAGGTGTCCTGAATGTTGGCTACTTCACATTTTCACCTTAGGCTGGACCTTTTATTGGCTAATCATATAAACTCATATTCTGCAGTGTTTTAATTATTTGTGTGAACGTTTTCTCTTTTTATAAGACCATAAGCAATGTGAAAATGTGGACTAATTCCTGTAGCCCATAGCAATTGTAGGTAATAATAGCGTGAATAGCTACGACGCATTGAGCATCCACTCTGTTAGTGCTTTGTGATGCTGATCTTAGTTAAGCCACAAAGACCTTGGAGGCAACCATTGTTATTATCCTTTCTTTTTGCAGATGAGAAAAGAGAGACTGAGAAAGTTTAAGTAATTTGCTCAAAGCCACATAGTTCTTTCAGCCATTTAAAAGGAATTTGGTGACCTATGCTTTGTGTTAAGCACAGAGATCCAAGTCGTGAGCAAAACAGACACGGTCACTCTCTATGTTTAGCTTACAGTCCACTGGGGAAGACATTCATCAAATAATAACTATACATCAACATATAATTACAACCTGTGAGAAAGTCCATGAAGGAAAAATAAAAGGCGTAACATAGGAGAAGCTAGCCCAGGGTGACCTATCTGATCACAGGCCAGTGGAGGTGGGAGACAGATATGTGGGAAAGGCCAAGATTGGGGAAGGCACACCTGGAGGCTCTGATGTTTAAACTGCATTTTGAAAGATAAATGGGTGTGAAGTAGGCCAAGCGAACAGCATGTGCAAAGGTCTCAATGTAGGAGGAAGCTGGGAGTATTTGAGAATTTGAAAGCAGGTCTGCTGTGCAGAAGAGGAGGAAGGCATGTTAAGGGGGGAAGATGACTGGAGAAAGAGGTGGGGCCTGATCTGGTAGGACCTTGTAGGCTAGGGTAGAATTTGATGGTTGGGAACAACAGGTATTCAAGGGTTTTAAGTAAATGTGCGCCTTGATCAGATGAAAAGTCAATCTGGATGCAGCGAGGAGAATAAATTGGGGAAGAGCCAAAGTATAAAAAGGGAAACTGGTTAAAAAGGTGTTACAGTAATTCTGGTGTGAGATGGTGAGACCAGGGTGGCCATGGTAGAGATGGTGAGAAGCATATGGGCTTGCGATATATCTGGAAAGTCAAGTGAACAGTTCTTGGTGATGGGTGGGAAGAGGCGGGGTGGTGAGGGGAAGGCAGGTGTCAAGGCTGATTCCCAGGTTCCTGGCTTGGACAGGTGAATGATTGGAGGTGTATACTGGAGGGGACTGAGGGTTTGGGGAAAGTTCTTGAGTAAGTGGGAGAGGCAGAATTGGAATCTAGATCTGCCTCTCATCAAATTATGCTCTGTTTCCATAACATGCACATGTTTTTAGAAATCCAGTGTTGAAATGCACTTTCAGCTTACTAATCGTGACCAGCTTCCATTGCCATCACTGTGATCTTCTGGAAGAAATGCACTTCACCTTTGCTATCTAATCAATTAGTGACATCAGTAGCAGGAATGTCCATCCAGGCAGGAATGCAAGGGAGGTCCTTTTTGGGAGGGGAGACTTGTAATTCCACAGACCTTGCTGTTCAGCAGTTGGGCAAGAAAGGCTCTGGCTTAAAGGGTTAGGGTTTGATTCTTGCCCCCATGACTTGCTATCTCTATGAGGCTGGGCAAATTATTTAACACTTCTAAGCCTCCCTTTCCTCATGTGTAAAGAAGGAATTATAACAGTATCCCTCCATCCTGGGGTTGGTGGAGGAATCAGGGCTGTGTTAGCTCACAGGATACCTTCACATGAATTGACAGAAGTTCCCATTTTTAAGTAAAAAATCTTTTTGAAGTTAGTATATTATATACTTCTCATTAATTACAATTATACAAACAAAATCATTCTGAATAAATAATATAAATCAAATCATTAAACGAATATAGTATACAATTAGAATTTTTAATCACAATAATTAGAAAATCAAATTTAAAAATAATAGATATGTAACAAGACAAAAATTTTAATAGCAGTTAATTATGAAATTTCCATAGCAACAAATAAACAAGCACTCTAATGTAATTAGCAGATCATTACGCAATAGTCTCTAATTTATGTCAACTTAATACTTACTTTGTATATCATTAATGCTAAATTAACATTAGTTATTACCTAGTTATTTGTATCATAATGAAAGTGTCTGTATATTTAAAATAGGAACTCCACAATCCCACTTGGTACAGAAAACAAGTGGCAGAGTGTATGAATTGCAATGTGTTGATGCTGATAGAATTTTTTTTTTTTTAATTTTAAGATGCTAATCAATCAGTACTTCGGTGAGAAAGGAAACTTCTTATTTAGAAACATAGGTTATTTTGAGTATTGTTAGATCATCAAGATCTTTTAATAATCAAATATTTTTCCTTTGTAAGTCCAAGTGGAAAGTGACATATATCAATCCTATCAAAAAAAGACATTTTACGTCACCTGCCACAAAACTGCCTAATATATATATAGCTGTCTCACCTTTGAAGTTAACAAAATTATGATAAAAATACAAAAAAAACTCAGAATCGTAAGATGGCTCTGATGTGACAATGTCCTTAGATATGCTGCTTTTGTGCAGTATACAACCTAAACCACTGTACGCAGTGGTTCTGGGCAGGGTACAAGAGGTAATTCTATAAAGTACTTAGCATACAAAGGAACTGTCATATCTGCAGTGATCGCTAATGTTAGCTTTTTATTTTTAGTTATTAAACCCACACACAGTAAGTGAGGTGCTTTAGGAGTAAAATGCTTTTGCCCAAGTGCTAGCTCCTTTTTTGATTAGTACTAAATGTCCACCATCAGTGTGGATAATGGAGTTTAAAGAGAGATGCTCAACTGAATTGCACAAGAACTTTCTTAGTTAACTCCATCTCCTCTCTTCCCTAGCACCACACTACAGCAGATATGACGATAATTATGGGGTGTGCTTTGGTAGCAGTGGAAGTTGATTGGTTGTTCTCAGATTCACGATGGAGAAAAATCCACGTTATGATTTGTTTCAATGTTTTACTTTAACCCTCCTAATGGCAGCAGGCTGGTGAAGGAACCACAATGCTGACTGCTAAAATATAAATAACTGGTAGCCCCAGTGGGTATTCTATTTTGGGATATTTAAGGGAAGGAAGTGGGAGTCATTTAATGCTCAGAGGTAAGTATATTTAAAGAAAAGGCAAAAAATAGGACTTTGCGATGTGATTTAAAATAATTTAGGAGAAAAAAAGAGTCAAAGATATGGGAGAGATTTTCAGATAGAGAACATAGTATGTAGCCAAAATGCTTCCATTATGATCAGAAGAACGTAAAAACGCGAACTGAAGGAAACAGCAGGAGGAGATGTGGCAAAGGTCGGGGGCACTGGTTTATAAGCAAGTGGCAGACACAGGTGAACACGAAAAGTTGAAATTTGAGGTGGAAGGCATCAGAATGAGAGGAAAGCAGAGAAACAGCTAAGTGAAAGGCAAGCAGGACATTCCACACCCTGAGGTGGTGGAGCACGGATTCGGGGCTCAGCAGTCATTTTCTGCAGGAAGTCGAAAGGAGAGAGAACTGGCGGAGAGGAGACCAAGTTCCTCAATTTTGTTTTTGTTTGTTTTATTTTTAAAAAGTTATTTTGTTTTTAAGACCACGTCATAGTATTTTCAAAGGCCTTTGTCTTTTTAAAGAAAAATACCATATCAATTCAAAGCACCGTTAATTATTTGGGGTTAATTAGGGACAAATGTTTCTAAGAAAGATGGATATTAAAAAAGAGAGTACTAGACACAAAGAGAAACAATAGGGAGAATGTTTCAAGGGAGGTGACAGGTGACTGCTGTGCTGAGTAAGAAAACTGCTGGAGAGAAGCAGAGAGAGAGAGAATGAAAAAACGACAAGTCTAAGCTCTGAGGAAAGAAAATCACTAATAAAAGGAACAGTTTTTCTATTATATATATATATGGATTTCCATACTTGTATATCTGTCTATCCACACTTATAAAATCAAGAGTAATCTAAGTTGGGTATCAACAAACTTTTCCTTCAAAGTAGTAAGTATTCTGCCACATGGTAAGTATTTTACGCTTTGTGGGCAAGGTGGTCTCTGTCACAACCAGTCAACTCCCCATTGTAGATGGAAAGCAGCCATGGATGATATGTAAATGAATGAGAGTGGCTGTGTTCCAATAAAACTTTATTGACAAAAACAGATGTCGGGCAGGATTTCGCCTGTGGATTACAGTGTGCTGACCCCTGATCTGAGGAATCTAATCCCTTGATTTCCAGATGAAAATAGGAGCTCCAGAGCATTTCAGCAAGGTACCCAAAGCCTCACAGCTCAGTAGTAAGGAGTACAAATTGGAGAATAAGAAGTGTTCAGGTGTACACTAATTTTGGAGAGATCCTGATCTTTCAAGAAAAATAATACTCAGTGGCACTGAAATTTGGGCTCTCAGACACTTTCCAAACACTTCGCTCTGGATGATTGAAGTTTCTGAGTAGCTCAGGGGCTTGTACTTAAAGCAACCAAGACTTTCCTTGTTAACTATTTTGGATGGATCATCTTTCTAAGATCTATTACATATGGCCACACCTTTTTAAACAGCATATAACTTAACTTTTGTGAAAAAGAAGATTCAGGTTGAGCATTTAAAACCAATTTTGAACTAAGAAGCCCATTGGGTATCGTGTAACCAAAGGTCCTCAGAAACTACTGAGCCCCACAATCCTGCTTAGCTTACACAGGTCCGTGTTCACTCACTCAAGGGCATCTGCCTCTTCCCAGATGTCGATTGGTCAACGGTTCTCTGGCTGTGAGAGTGCATGGGTCCAGCAGCATCTCATTCTCCACCCACCCAGTTATCACCCAGTTGACAACCAAGATGATCAGATGTTGGAGCTGATCAGAACTGGGGTTCCCATGAGACTCTGTTCTTTCCTTCTTTTTCATGACTAACTGCAGCCCCTGAAGATCTTCTCCTGGCCACTAGCCTCTCAGAGATTAGAAGCTTCATTCCTGGGTTTAGTATTATTGCCCCATATCTGATATTTGGTCCTCAGGTCCCTAGCCACATGAATTCCCCAGGACCTGCAGTTTCCTTGTAAGTTCCTGCTACATGTGACTGGTCTATATTCTTATCATTTGCTGCAGCTCCTATTACCTCTGTTCCCTTCTGTTGGGACTGAGGACTGCTTTGAGTTTTGGCTCTCTTGTCCCATAATGATCTGCTTGACTTTTGCTGTCTCTTACTCCTTCATCATTCCTTACCAACCCCTGTATCCCAACTACTCCCTGGAAATACTGGGAACAAAGCCAGGATTCTTCCATTGCCTGACCCAGAGTCTGGGCACCGCCTGTGTCCTTAAGACGGATTTGAAATTTGAATCAGACATTAGCCACAGTTCATTAAGTGCCCTCGTCATTGAGAATTGGACCATTGGCCTAATTCGTCTGTGTTAGATTCCTAGGTCCAACCCTGTCCTTCCAGGCTGACTCTGCACTCCTCACCTGTCAGCTACAGGTAGCATCTTGCCTCATAGGGGAGGTGCATCAAGGAGCAAAGAAGCTCTGAGGGGAGGCCTGAAGGGCTTGCCTACGTAAGAGCATGGCTTTGAGCCATCGCATCTCTAGGGTGACTGTATGCTCTGGTTTGCCTGGGATCATCCCAGTTTATATTTGTTGCCCTGGCATCATTATTAATAGTGCTCCCATCATTGTCCTTATATGGATGAAATCTTGTATGATAACCCTACATTTCTCATCTGAAAAATGGGATAATGTTGCCAACCTTTTCTTTCTTACAATGTTGTTAAGAGGACCAAATGAGATTATGCATATGAAAGTGTTGAAAAGTGATTTAAAGAAAACCTGCCCTGGCAACATGAGGTGGTGGTATTATTTTTTGTTGTTATTATCTATTTCGGCTCTCATAGACTTATTAGTTCAATTCCATTTTCTTAGATATGCTTTAGATTGTTAAGGTCATGAAACAAGTTATCTCCAGATTAGAGAGGTGTTATTATATATACGGTTCCATTAGCAGTAAAAAATCTCATTTTTTCAAGTTAACACTTCATTTAAAAATACAATTGATTTTTACAGAATAGAAACATGCTACCACTATAATTTTTTCCCCCCACTATTCATATTGGGCTTCTAAATGATAAAAATGGAAAAAGATTTACAAATAGAATTTTAAGCAAAGGATAAGCAATAAAACTCTCACTATAGCAATAGCATGAATAAGAAAAAAACATAACAGAATACCTAACCCTGTGTGTGTTTATGTGTGTATGTGCCTGTGTGTATGTGTTTGTGTGTGTTTGTGTGTGTGCATGTGTGTGTGTACATGTGTATGTGTGTGTGATTTTGATTCAATTTAAGAAATATAAACTTGATAAGTGTGTATTTTCCTGTACCTATTAGTATTGAAATGGACAAATATTCTAAAAAGGAAAGGAAAAATACTAGGGTTGGGCAATCAATAAGGTGATGCATCAGATCCTAAATAACTGAGAATTGACTGTCTTTTAAGCAGTGACATTTCTTCTTTTCAGCAAAACAGACAATCCTGTCTGTAATTAAACTCTGTTCTGATTGTATTGCTATATCTAAGTTTTTGCCTCAGGTGTAATAATGGGCTTTGTCAAATGAGATTGCTTTTCTATTGCTCTTTATTCCTGAATGACCTGATCTTTCCTGAGTGGGGAGAAAATGTGCTTATCTAAATGAAATAATTATTTCTTCCGAGGTCTGACAGCATTATTTGATAAGTTATTTTTTTCAGGCATCTGATGATATCTCCAGGCAATGAAGGTGTTAATTTTCCTCAAATAGACAGCGCGGATTCCTTAAAAGGGAGGAACGCGTTTATTTCACAGAAGGATTCTTGGTTGCTGCACTAAAGCAACTTGCCCTGGCTCTTCATTGTAATTTTGTTTTAACGCAGTGAAATGTCGTCTGTATTAGAATGCTTCTGAAGTTGAAAACTGGTAGCCTGTATGTTCTGTTTGACCTGAGGCATCAAAAAATAAAAAATTATGAAATTTCATAGAGAAATATAGGTTTCTGGCTTCTCAAAAAAAATTGGAATATTTCATGTCAACAAGTTGGCTGGAAGCGGAGTGGCCCCCATTAGAGGCATGGGCATTGGCCAACCCTCTCTCCTGTTACTCATCTAAGAGACTTGTACTTAGAGTTTGCAACCCTTCCTCTATTTCTTCATTCATTTAACGAATTATGAAGACCTGTTATATGTAAAACCCTGTTCAAATAGCTAAGCAAATACATATGTGGTCCTGTTACCCAAAGGATCTTCTGGAATGTCAGTCTCCTGAGATGCTCAGTGGAAAGTATTTCATGGACTCGAGGTGGGATGTGCTACGTATTTCTCTCTTGGAAATTCACAAAGCATGTTAGCATATTAAAGGCTCTGAAAAGCCCTCCAGTAAGGAAAATTGTTAAATATTGCTCCACCTTTATTTCTATATCAAAAAATATTTTTTTAGGTAACACCTATTACTTCCACAAAGGCTAGTTCTGGGGGTCATACTTGAAGAAGTAATGATCTGTACCTTGGCTCTAAGTTGAAGGCTATTAACATTTATATATTAATAAATGTAGGGAATAAATTAGAAACCTAGGAAAATCTTTGCAAAAATGTTCAAAGGGGAAAAAATAACTGAATTAAAGACTGTTCATCTATAATTTGAAATAAGCTGCATAAGCTGTAAGGGCTGGTATGCCTTTTTTTAAAACACTAAATTTGGACGGAGCTTTATATTTTCTCTTTTTTGAAATTACCATTTGTTAGAGAATGTAAAATTACCATTGTATAGAGAATTTTCTAGAATTCTGTCAGTTTGGAGAGTATGAAGAATAAATAAATGGGAACTGTTTTGAGGACAACTATATCAGGTTCTCCTGTTTTATTCTTTCATGTAGCACCTCCACACTCATCATGATTTATAATTAAATACTTTTTTTTTTTTTTTTGGTGAGGAAGATTGGCCCTGGGCTAACATCTGTTGCCAACCTTCCTCTTTTTGCTTGACGTAGATTGTCCCTGAGCTAACATCCGTGCCAACCTTCCTCCATTTTGTTTATGGGATGCTGCCACAGCATGGCTTGACGAGCAGTGTGTAGGTCCGCTCCTGGGATCTGAACCTAATCCCCCCAGGCTGCTGAAGTGGAGCGCACGAACTTAACCACTATGCCACCGGGCCGGCCCCTGTAATTACATATTTTCAATGATTATTTAATCAACATTTGTCTCCTTCTTTTGTTTACTAGTTTCCCAGCACCTGGCACAGTAAGGAACACTCAATTAATATAACTGGAGAGGTGTGTGACAGAAGATAGAATTTTTATGCACATTGGCAAAAGAAGTGATGGAATCTACCTTTATGGAGATTTAAAAATGTCAAGATTGTTTATAAACTGGGACATTGATCAATATATTTTGGTATAAACTTTGTTTGCTGGTGGAGGGAGGCAAGTGGGAGATGGGACGCAACTAATCTAGCAGCAAAGAAAAACAAATTTTTTTCTGGTGAAATAAGTAATGGTTTTCTGGTTGGATAACTCTACACACAGAAAATGATTGATTAAAGCTTCCTGCAAACGTGGGCTATGCAAATATAGCAGGTGTCTATGTATATGCAAGGCTTGAACATAGTCTGCACTTATTTTTTGGAAAAATTGCCCCGGTTGAGTTTCGAATCATGCTTCCACATCTGTCAGTATGTTCTAATCACTACCCAAACAGGAATTAGACATGGCTGCCTAGACCAAAAAAAAACAAAACAAAACAAAATAAAATACATAAAAATAGTTTGGCTGCCCAGTATGGAATGAATGTTCCAACTTACTTATTTCTGTTTCAATGAAAGAAAATGATAAGATGCTCATGAAGACATAAGTATTGCCTAACAAATTCTTTGGAGGCTCCATAAATATGTGTTGCGTTAGCTGAATGAATGAGCCGATGAGTAAAGTTCAGCAGGGAGAGAGCCCTGAGATTCTATGCCATTCTTCATTTGATCCTCTGGTGATCTAATGTAACCAAGATCTCTTCTGAGAATCAGCTCTTCACTTACAACCTTCCGGTATACCAGGGTTCCTTTGGCAAATACTTTTTTATGTGGCATTACGTGGTGCCATGTAAGGAGCTCTTTGAAAGTTGATGAGAAAAGGCCCACTTTGTTCCAGGGAATGTTCTACCTTTCAGGTAGGTCAGTGGATCAATGTTTCTGGTCCATTTCAGTCTAACTACATTCCACTTGCGGTATCATTTTTTATGGTCATCGTCTGGTCTTTTTTCCTCTTAAATCTCATGAAGAGCTCCTCAAGGAGACTGTGGCCACTAAAAAGTGATTTCTGGCAATGAATTCAACAGCAAATTTTATTCTGATTCATAGTTATGTTACTGCTCAGTTTCTCTTTGTCTTGTACTATAAAAAAATTGTTTGACCATTTAAATAGGAATTACTGAAAATAGCCAGTGAGTAGGATAGATCTCTATATAACTGGCACTGTTTTTCAAGATCCAGTTTTTTCATCATTGGTAACATTTTCAAATTGACATGTGTTTATTAAGTGCCTACAATGACTGCCAAGGTTCCTTCTAATTCCAAGAAAATTCTGTTATTCTCTTCTTGTCTAAACCATCTTAATTTCTGATTCTGTGATTGACCCTGATTTCTACGTGAGTCTGGGTTTAAATTCTGCTCAATTGAAGAACATAATGTCATCCATTTTTAGTAGCACAAGCTAAGAAAATAATGCCATATTACATAAATTAAATGATTGTATTCACTTTAGAAACTGATATTAATATTTTGATTTTTTAAAATTAGGGGTAGTAATAATATCCCGCTAGCTCTCTCAACACCTGGATTGCTTCAGATCTGAAGAATGCAGACATGAAAGAAAATCCAGTTGTTCTCAAATAGAGAAGAAACTTGATAATATACATGGCAACCTTCAATAATTCCTTTAACATAAGCGATTCTTTAAAATCCTGTTTAAAATGTTTCCCAGGTAAATGTTATATTTTTAGAAAGGATAAATCTATGCTATTTATCTAATGGGTTTCTTGACAATTTAAAATGAAACATGGCTTACTATGCCATGATTTAAAATGCATTTATTTAAATATACCATGCTTAATATGCAACTTGAAAATCTCTGGGCTGACATGAAAACATATTTGTCTAACTCTGATTTGCTCTTTGAAGCCTGGCCATACTTCTTAGTCTTGCTCCTCTGCCTCTCAGGCAGCTGATGGAAAATTCCCCAGGTCTTAGGAATCACTTTCTGTAATACCAACTCTATTCTGAAACTCTCCTTTGTAGTTGTATACTTTCAAGCATGAGATGGTTATACATTTAATTATTGTAAATTATTGCCTAGCGTCTCCTTAGGTTTCTCACAGTATTTGTCATAAAAAGGGGTACCACTTAAGGGAAAAATGCCGTAAATTTAGTAATAGACTTTGACAGAAGTGGATTATATTATGAAAACAATCAAATAAGTGGAGAGAGTTTTTGGGTGCTCATTCAGGGCTATTTAAATGACACTGGAGTTGTCAAAGTTGATTTTGACTGAGTAAAGTGTAGTGTAATTGTGCGTGCGTGTGTGTGTGTGTGTATGCGTGTTTTCCATTTTCTAGTCTAACATCCTAAAGTCCTATTTTTTCAAATTTTAAAACCCGGCTAACATTGCGCCTCTTCAAAGACATCCTGAATGAAGCTAAGTTGTCTCCATCCACAATAGTTCCTGAGTCTCTCTGAATCAGGTGTCACGGGACACCTTACTATCGGGCCATTATTACCCCATGACCTCTATTGTTCTCCTTTTCTGGGGTCATTAAAATGACTCCTAGCCATCTCAATGTTGATTTTAGTTAAAGATAATTATATTGCCTCACCCAACTTGCCAGGGGTAAAACAAGGTATTTTATAAATGCCTTGAAAAGTTGGAAACTTTCACCATCTCCCTTCTCCCCTGATAATGAGGAATTGAGCTGGGATGACTCCCTGGGGTGTAGATTACAGATAACGGGGATTTTGTCATTTTTGCTGGCAGAACAAGAGAGGGAAGAGGAGTTTCCACAATGAGGTGGGAAGAGGTGTTGGGGAAGAGAGAATGTTTCTATGTCATTAGGAGCCACAGGTACACAGGAGGTACACAGTAGATTTGTTCATTCATTCATTCATTCATTCATTCCCATATATTTTTAGAATGCTTTCTCTGTGTCAGGCAGCAAGATAAAGGACTGAATTTTTTGCTCTGGATCTTTTATTCCAGGTTAACTAGATTTGTTTTCTCATTTGTCTTGGTTCTTCTTTAAAGGGGGCTTCTGTTCTCCCTACCTGTGTTTGCCAGGTTCAAAGTGAGTTCAACAAATGCTCTTTATTGACGATGATGTTTACAACAAGGCTTTTAAGCTAACATAGCTGCTGAGAATTTCCTATATGCGAGTTTTTCATTTGCCAAATCGTTGGTCTCCTTTCTTCCTTGTCCTTTTCTTTAGCATCACTTAATTTCTTAGGTGACTCTTCATGATTCCTTTTCTTATCTCCCCTAACCTCTCGAAATCATATTCTTCCTTGGCTAACTAAATAAAAATGCTTGGAGGATTTTTTTTTTACCCCCGTTTTTTAAAATCTCTTTTATCTCTACATGACATTTTTCCTTTTCTGATAGAGCTTTCATTTTTGCGCTTTTTTCTTTGGCCTTTTATTTGGCATTGCTTTTTATTCTTGTGCTCAGTGAAGTCAGGTTTTTTACACATTCTACTATTTCTTTTCAAGTTGGCCTGTATCCTCTCTCAGTTTCTCTTTTTTCTTCTTCTCCATAAATCTCCTTTTTCTCTCTGATCTCTTCCTCTCTCCACTTCTTACTCTCCTTCCTCATTTTTCAAATTTTCCGATATACCCTCTTTTATTTTCTTGTGATTCTCTTCTTTTACTCAATTCTTTTATTCTTACTTAATACTTTAAAGGGAAGAGTGATTTGGAACTTTTTTTCATTAGCTATTGTCGGGAAAGGGTACACTTTCCAGGCCTGCCTCTCTAAGCACAGCAACAACACAGGGGGTGTTGGGTTTGGGAACCTGCCCTCCCCAGTTCTGTAGTTGGAGCATCGTAGGGCTGAAGAGGCAGCCAGGAGCCCATGGCTCGGCCTTTATGTGTTCTTTCATCCCAGATATACAGAGCTGTTTAGCCTTTTCTTAAAAACACTCAAAATTACTCTACAGTTTAATAACTTCTTCAAATTTTCAAAGTACCTATACCTCCATTTTGCCCTGGGAAGTTGAATGAAGCAAGACGATCATCTCCATTGGATGAAGATGAAGAGGCAGCGCGAGGATGAGTGTGTTTCCTGGGATCTCTCAGTCCTGCAGCAGCTACGTTGGGCCTGGGCATGACAGAGAGCCCGTCATGGTTCTAGTCCTTTCTGTTTAGATTCCATGAACATTCCATCACTTCCTTTGGTCTCTCTCCCAGCAAGACAGTGTTTGTTGCTCTGCTTCTCTCTCCTCTCTTGGATTCCTCTTCCTCTTTACTCTTCATTCTCTGAGAACGTGGTTAATAATTGATATAGCTTTCCATCTGTACATCGTGTGGTTTGGGAGGCATTACACTAGGTCTCGATCATCTTATTAATTCCAGGCTGGCATCCTCCACTCAGGAATGCCATGAAATGGATTCCTGACTCTTTGGTTGGGGAGGGAGGACCATGTGTTTTTCAAGTCCCTTCTACAGGACCACACGATTCACCAATGTCTCTTCAGTAATTCTGTGTTGTGCATGGAAATGCTTATTGCTGAGATTTTTTAACAAAACAGATGTATGTTCCTTTTGCTTCTATTTAAATAGATGATTCCTTTCATATTTTCTTTCTCTGTTTTTACTTTTCCTGTATTTCACAAATAATTATCCGTAATCACATATGTTTGGATGTAGACCGTTGACAAATACTAGCCTTTTCTTCTCTAGGCCCTAACCTGAAATAATACAGATTTCAAGATTGTTGGAATGATGGGCCTGCCCCGTGGCTTAGCGGTTAAGTGCGCGCGCTCTGCTGCTGGTGGCCGGGATTTGGATCCGGGCGCGCACGGACGCACCGCTTCTCCGGCCATGCTGAGGCCGCGTCCCACATACAGCAACTAGAAGGATGTGCAGCTATGACACACAACTATCTACTGGGGCTTTGGGGAAAAAATATAAATAAATAAAATTAAAAAAAAAAAAAAAGATTGTTGGAATGGGAAGGCCCCATAGATAAGATCAAGATTTGCTTTCTACTTGGAGGCCAGACTCTGAAAGTAGTGATGTGAGGAAAGCAATGTTGTATTTTCAGTTTTAAAAAGGGAAATATTTCTCAGTAATAAGTTGTACAGACTATTAAAAAAATGTAATTTTTCAGCTCTTAGCAATAATCACATCAACTTAGTGTGTTAACACGAGTTGTCTCCAGGGAAAAATAAAAAATTATTGCCTAATTAGGGGGATTTGGCAGTCTGAAATTTTCCCAGCATGAGCCCAACATGGGGGAGAAATAATAACGTGGTTCTTTGTGTTCAAAAGGTAAGGGACTCCTCCTCAGAATTTACTCCAGATCCAAATACAAAGTGGTTGAGGCGGGATTAGAACTCAGGACTTTTGACTCTGACTCAAGTGCTTCTCACTGCAAAACAGAGCATTAGTTTGTTCTTTCATTCAATAAACATTTACTGGGTGCCTATTATGAGTCAGACAGGTAGAAAATGGGAAGACACAAGGAACACACAGCCAAGCAGGAAGACAGCCATGTCACTCAACAGAGAGTGAGTGACACCTCAGGTGCTATGGGTTCTGCAAGATTAGGGACAGCTTAAGGGAACCACATAAACCTTACGGTTTCTGCTTTTATTGACTATTTATTTCATGTATATCTATTATACTTACAAAATGTGCCTATTTTCTATCTATTTATGCCTATATTGGTTGCTTTTAACCTAGGGTATTAAATTTCTCTATGGTGATCAGCCTTTTTCTGCTTTTAAACCTCTTATACCACAGTTACATCTCCCTAGCTTGGCGAGTATTCAGGAAATGTTTCTTTGATAATGATGATATGTGATTTGTTCTTCCACTTAGATGACAATCTGATCATAAATCCCTACTGAATTTCATTCTGTTTAGGTCTGTCCACTTTTCCAACTTGCAATCATTACTAATTTTAACCAAAATCTTGGAGTTGTGGAGCATCCCCTCCAAATTTAATTAGCATGTTCTCAGTTCACTTAAGTGACTAATGAAAGTGTAAAATAGAATTCCATCTGGGCGGACCCTTGTTCTCCGCTCTAGTCCCTGCTCACCAGCTGGCTTTGTAAGGAGGTTCAACTCACCCAAAACCTCCCTAGAAAGTTTTTCTCAAGTCAAAGACAGCAAATAAAGTTATTGTTAATTAAATGTTTAATATTCATTATAGATAACGCATCAATTTTTAGTCAAATTTACGACAAGGTAGAGTTGTATTTTTATGCCGTGAACGTACTTACTCGTAGGTTAGGACCCTTACAGACTCATTGTGTGTGTTTCATTCATGCTCATCTTACAAGACCCAGCGCCTAATTTTACTATTTCAAATGACTATAAAGTTTTATAATTGTATCTTTTCCTTTATGACATATTATTGGTCATATCTGTGATTTATTGGATTTGAGTCCTTGGTCAAAAACACAACCCTGATGACGAATGGGTTTCTATGGGAAAATACAATCTGCTTTACAATGTTTTATGATGAAGCTTTTCAGGAATTCATTGTGGCGACAATTGTAGACTTTTAATTCTTAAAACTGCTTCAAGTTCAGATTCCTATCCAGGATCCTCGACATAAAAAAAAAATAAAATGTATCACTACATTCAATCAACCAACCTAATTTCATTTCTGTTTTTGTTTTGGTTTTTTGGGGGAGAAAGATTTGTAAATTATTTTAGTTTATATGCTTTAAGAGCAGAGAATCTAAAACTTTATTTATTTCACGTAAGTATATTGAAATGTTTTGATTTAATACTATGGCCACTTAAAGGGAAAGGGAGAAGAATAATATAAAAGGGTGAGAGAAGGAGGGAAGTAGACAGGAAGGAGGAGAGTTTGCAAAAAGGAGAAATATAGAAGAGAAAAAAGGCCCAGAACAAGGAAAGAAGGATAAAGAAAGAGATTGGTCTGAGTTAGTAGAATGAAGTAGGTTAACTAAATGTAAGACCCTGTTGGTCACTGTTTCCATGTTTATTGTCTAAAGCCCTTTGAAATAGTGATTACCCAAGAGCCCCTGTGCACAGATCCCTGCGGCTGTGGGGCTTACACCCTGAAGGTCTGGGGCGGGACGACTCAAGCAGTCATTCTCTGGGATGTGGCTCCACAATGTCACAGGGCAGAGGATGGGGTCAGGCTGAGGGTGGGAGTCGGCCCTTGATCAGTGAGGTTCTCACCCCTTGTTCTCTAGCAACGAAGCCACCCATGAGCTACATTTGGTTCAGGCACCAAACTGGTATCACTGTAACTTCTGGAAGGCCAGGGGAATCCTGAGTCAGACAGCCTGTATGGAGTAGATCTCCTTCGTGGCAGCCTCTGTAGTCAAATTGATACCTTCCACACACGTTGTCTCCCCAAATCACTCCCTCTGAATACCCTCTGAATTTGCTCATACCTTAGTAAACTGAGCTCAATCTCAATCATGATAAATAGATAAATATATGCCATTGGTCTTAGAGAATTGCTAATAACTGGCATTTGCATAGCACTAAAATTTTATAAAACTCTTTTTAGCTCCATTATCTTATTAATCCCTACAACAGCTTTGCAAGGGATACGTTATAATTATCACTCCCATTTTACTAATTAAAAAAACCAGGCTCAGAGAGGTTAAATAACTTGCTTAATGCCACATAGCTAGGAAGTAGCATAGTGACAACATAACCCACTGGTTCTAGTTCTAGCAATCTTCCTGTTATATCTTCAGAACTTTCTAGCTTACATTCAAAATAAATATTTGATGAAATGTCAGGGCAGTGGTGGTGCAAATAATTGTTAGTGGTAGGAAATACAGGGATCTCATTCTTCCCAAGGTTGTCACTTCTATTAGAGGCTTCTGCAACATGGTTCTTTTTTGTCTCAAACACACACTTGTTCTCTCTTTCTTTTACTTTTATCTCATGAGTGGAGTTCCACACTACCCTCTTCTTCCCCTACATTGGTACATCTGATTTTGCTCTCTGAGTGTGCAGAGAAGAACCATTTTGCTGTGGCTGTTCTGTGCTCCAGCTGTCCCTGAGGGCTTCACTTGTTTCAATCTGAGACTGACTTCAGTTCGTGAACAGCCGAGTGCCATGGAGGGGAGGGATTGAGAGAAACTTCCTCACAGACCACCAGGGTTACCAGGGAGTAATGGTCTACCATTAACAATTCTCTAAGAAAGCCAAAATCATGTCAAATTTATATCCTGAGATGCCCCTTTTCTTTATATGACACACCTCATTTCTTCCTGCATCTGGTCTTATTAATGCCATATTTGTGTCATTAATGAACGTCATTAAAAAAGCTTGTTTAGCAAATGTTGGCATAAACTACAATGATAATATCATCTATAACTCTGTTATTGAAAAAGTGTTTTAGATTTGTGTGACATCAAGTTTTACAATCACTAAGACAGATACATCACAACACACCCCACTGGAAAGTACTCTTATAATATATTAACAATATATAATAATATGTTATAATATATGATATGTAATATATATTATAATGTAATATATAATATATATGTGTGTTGCACCAAAAGAGTATCCAATTTATATTTCATAGAAGCTAATTATTCTAACATAAAACACATTTACCTCTATTTCATTAACTATGGTATCTTTGATGTTGAAATTAGGAAGAGAAGGACAGAAATGAAATAAAAATGTTTTTCATTCTTGATGATGAGTATTTTGGTAGTTTAGTACATTAGTCTGTAATTTATTATGTGGCTAGTAGTAAATATCATATGATGGAAAACCCCAGGACTATCTACCTGCCCCTAAAGATTAACAAAATTGGGTATTATTATAGGGAAAGAGATCATGAGGATTTCCGTAGTTGAACATGGGATCTGTGCAGTTTCCCTTGATAAATGGTAGGAAAGACACCTCAGCAAACTCATGACTAACTTGCCCAAGGTTTCTGGAGAAGGTTGACAGTAAACACAGTGCAAAAGATGACCCTTAGAAGCATGGAAGCTTGGAACGGACAGGGGCAGTTTGGGGAAATGTAAATAAAACGCAACTGGATGAAACACACAGAGTCTACCTAAATGGTTCAGGAAATGCCAGGTTGCCTAGAGTCAACATGCATTTAGAAGAGGCTATTCAACTAAGTAGATCCATCCAACAAAAAGAGAATGAATGCTAGAGAAATGCAACGCAGCCAACTGGCTCAGATGTACATACGTCAGAAACTCAGCTTCTCGTCTCTCTGCTCATCCTCTCCAGCAGGCATTTTCTTTGAGAACTCTTGAATGGGGTCAGATACAACTGAGAAGAGCAAATATTAAAACTATTTAACGACAGAAACAAATACTTGGTACCGAGTGACTGGGTCTTAGGGGCTATTTTTGGCTGTGTGGTTCTGGTTAACTCAAGACTCAGCCCTCAGCCCTACACTCCCCGTTATACTCCCTGCGTGTCCTCATCTGCTCCTTTACTGAAATGCTAATGATTTCAGAGCTTTTATCTCCTGCCTCAGGTCCAGTTCATACCAGACACGACTCTGCGATATTTCACTTGAATTGTTTCCCGTCATCACAAACTCCACATGATAAGGCTGAGTTTGCTCTCCTCAGTCCTAGCCTGACTTCCTCTTCTAGAAACATTTTTCCTATTTCTATTCACATGGATATCATGCTCCCAGGCACAAAGGCTCAAAGTCATCTTGTTCGTTGTCATGTCTAGTCAATTTCCAAGTTCTGTCAAGTTTTCCTTAAAAGGTTTTTTTTTCTTCCTTTTCTTTCCATTTCTGCTGTTAATCCTCCTGGACATGGATTATACTTCAACTTCCTGATGGTTCTCTCTACAACCTCACCCACTCCATTTTGCCTGACATACTAATACCAGAATACTATTTTTTAGACGCTTTAAAACATCATATTGAAAAACTTCCAGAGACTTTGTTTTGCCAACGGAATAAAGATTGCATAAGATCACACAGTTCATTAGGGACAGAGTTATGGCTACAGCCAGGATTTTTAAACTGCAGTTCCAATACTTTGTCTGCTAAAGAATACTGTGTCTTACAAATTCCAGCAGAGGAACGCATTATCTGTCCTATTTTATCCCTAAATGCTTTCGTTTTTTTGCACTTCATTTTAATCTATAAGCTGTCTCAGTTCCTTTTGGAAGTAGGAGGGATCTTAAAACTTAAGTAAATCAAAACAAATTTTGGTCAAAATAAAAAGCTGTAAAATAGACAAGCAAAACTACATCAAATAGGTAGAACCCATTTTTATTTTCAGAGACAAATCATACTGAAAGAATTTAGTTTCACGTGCTATTGGCTACCCAGTCCAGATGATTTCTGATTTGGGATTCTCCCTTCATTGACTCCTGCTTCTAGAAGAAGAGTATCTGTTCTGACTGCACAGCTGGAGGTGGCTTTTGGTACTGAGCTCTGGCTCTTGTCATGCTGGGTTTCAAGAATAGCTGGATAGCTCAATCTTTCAATATTGTTAAAGAATGGAATACCACTTATCCAGGGATTGTTGGCTAAAATCTCATTTTAACAAAATCTAAATTTGCATTGGAAGCATCCTACAAGGCTATTTATAAAGTCTTCCCTTGGCCCTAGAAGGCCTCCTCCAAGGGGCCTGTAGAGGGTTGGGGAATTGGTAGACAAAAGCAGAGAACTATAGGGACTGGGGGTCCACAGCTGTAACCTCACAGACACTTGGGAAGTATGCTTTACTCAAAATCCTAGAGAAGGACCATGCTGGGCTCAGCCTCCTGAGGGCCAACCCTCTTTATCCCATCTTGGCCAGAATAGCTGTCTCAGCTCTTAGTGGACTTGTTTCTTATGCCACCTAGTTAAAACAAATGAGAAATTGATTCAATGTACAAAGCTCTTATTTGGCAATTTTCATCTTCAATGCACTTTCCAAATGTTAACTAATTAATCTGCTTGACAGTGTTCCATTTAACAGTTGTACACATTTTTATGTTCATAAACTCTTATAAACTTTTTATTGCTTTGATATTTCATTTTTAGTTTTTTTTTTTCTGCATTCTTCCAAGGCCAAATTAGCATAGTTCTTTGCTGACATGGTGCTATGTTCTCCTCCACAATTTAGATGCCCTTGTAGTGGTAGATCGTCAAGCAAGAAAATGAGATGAGCATGTGGGAAGGAGAGAAGGAAGGAAACAGCCTCACCCTTATGAATATCAGAAATGCCACCCAGAGACAGACCCTGCTTTCAAGCAGCCACTGGTTCTGATAGTGCCACCAGGATTGATCTAGCCCTTGAGTGATTATTGAGGTCCTACTACGTGCCAGCCTGGGTGGTCTAGTGGTTAAGATTCGGCACTCTTAGGGCCATGGCCCAGGTTTGTTTCCCAGTCAGGGAACCTCACCTGTCACACTATGGTGGCTGCATGTGGCTGTGATGCTGAAAGCTATGCCACTGGGATTTCAAGCACCAGCAGGATCACCCATGGTGGACAGGCTTCAACAGAGCTTCCAGACTAGAAAGACTGGGAAGAAGGACCTGGCCACCCACTTCTGAAAAAACTGGTCATGAAAACCCTATGGATGGCAGCAGAACCTTGTCAGATACAGTGCCAGAAGGTGAGAGGATGGCGCAAAAAGACCGGGCAGGGTTGTGCTCTGCTGGACACACGAGCACTAGAGTCGTAACTCACTTGACAGCACTAACAAAAAACTATGTGCCAGGCCCTGGTCTAACCACTAGAAATGGAGCAGTGAACAAAACAGACCTTAGTCTTTGCCCTCATGGAGCAGCAATATCAGAAGCTCAGAGACTGCCCTCAAACATTCCCATAAACTTTGTCTTCTTATTTCATAGCATTTCTCAGGGAAATGAGTTCCACTCATTTATTTTTCATGGGATAAATCCAACTAAATTTGTTCTAAGGCTTTCTCTTTCAATCCTCAAGGTCTGCTCGCAGGAATTAGCAACCAAATCCACCCCCTTACCATCTAGACCACTAGTTCTTGAGATTTTTGGGTTATGAACCCTGCTAAGAATCTGATGATAACAATACATCCACTCAACAGAAGATATATATCATAAACATATATAATTTTTATTTATATATATTTATATACAGAAATATGTACATATATATTATATATATATACATAGAAAAATGTGCATGCCATTTTAAGGAGTTCATAGACATTCTGAAGTTCATGCACTTCACGTTAAGGAGCATCCCCTAATCTAGAAATATCACTATTTTATAGACTTTATCTCATTTAGATTTCAGCTCTCGCAATTAGATTTTACACATTGGAGAATGCCAGTTATCAACACTGATTGTCATAGGCAAGTGTCTTCACTTCTCTGACCTCTTTGATCATTTCTTTGAGTTATTTCAGCCCTTCTTAAGGCAGAACTGGAAACGTACAGAGCATTCTAGCTGTGAATATATGATTATTTTAGAGAGTAGAATATTGGTTTCTGCATCATTTTTAATCTTTTAGTGGAATCAGTACACTGTCGTTATAGTCTATAATGATGACATGCTCCATGTTCTAGATAGTGACTGAAATCCCCAAATCCATCATTTTTCCAGGATAATTGGTCTTATAGTCCCCTGAATGTATTCTCTTACACTTGCCTATAAGGAATTTCATCTGCCAGTTTTCTGCTCCCACATGCAGTCTTGTGAAATTTTCACAGTTTCCTCTGCATAAATGGCATAATATTTCATTATTAAAAAGAACTTAGTGTCATGTGCAAACGTGAGGATTTTATTGTAAACAGCCTCTTGTTACATCTTAGCATCCATTTGTGAATTGGAACAATTTTTAAAATATTTATCCTTGCCCTTTTCTCTCTTTTTTGGAGCCAATGTCAGTACTCTTCCAAGATAAAACAGTTAATTAAATTCTATCTTTGGTACCAAACAATACACGGCAAAATATTAACAGTGGACATCTCTGGTTAGCTGGATTATGGATGATTTTAATTTTATCCATTTTGCTTCTCCTTATTTTCCACATTTTCTACAAAGAATATATTGCTCTTGTAATAAAAGATATTATTAAATATGCATAGTTTTTCACGGAATCTTATCCCAGTCTTACTGAGTATTTAAATAGACAATATCTCTATGTCCTACTGGATTCTCTTTCCCATATGCTTCTTTAAAAATGTTAGAGAGGTGTAATTTCCATTTCAGAAGCTATTTTGCCTTTTTTACTTAGATTATCTTCTTAAATGTACGAGGAACATATTCTTTGAGCTTTACTCATGAATGTCTGTCATATTAGCAGTTTGCCATTTCTCCGTTAAATTGATCTGTCTACACAAGTTTCAATGGATCCAAAATTTCACCCTTGAGTTTCCTCTAAACTCTTGGGCAGAGCCCATTTATTTCCAGTAATTACTCAAGTTTGGGAAAGAAAATTGTGGCAAAATGCCTTATCGATTCAGCCAAGAACATCTAGTTTATTTATTGCCATTTGATTTTGTACCTGTGACGGATCTGCTTCAAAAGTTAATTTGGGAGTGAGAGTGTCACTAATGCCTTCCTTTATAAACTGATTCATTCTGCTATCCGCTTTGCAGACTTGTGTGGACTTTTTATGTTGTGATCATCAATCAATTGGTCTCATTGATTCTCTTGCTGTCTTTCTGCCTCTTATGTTTCTAACAAAGATTTTAATACTGGGGTTTGGCCCTCAGAAATGTTCCCCAATTCTTTTTTAGCTTAAAAAGTTTTTTTTATTTACATCTCTTCTGCTGTGTATGATATTCCATATATTTTTCTACTTGGGCCCATTTATTTTTAATATGATGTCTTTTAAAATAATATCTTTTCTTCTTAAATTTCACTTAGCTTGCAAGTTACAGAAATAGGCTATGGGCTGGATTTGGCCAAGCTCTGATCTAGATATTTAAGTGTGACATTTTTACCCCCAGTGATCCTATTTCCTTTTCCCATAAAGTTCTGCGACTTGTTGTTGTTTAAATATAATATAAATATAAAAAAATATATTTATAAAAATATAAAGCCACAGCCCCTCTTGTGTGCCTACACCATATCCTTCCTATACAGAGTTTTTGTTTGGCGTCAAGAGGCTATCTGGCTCTTCACATGCTAATTATATCATAGTCTTATTTGTTGCCAAGTGTTCCCATCTGGCCATTTGGTTTGGAAGTCTTTAATGTTTATTTAAAGCAGTTATGCATACTGGGTGGTCATTCAACACTTCTCCCATCCATCAATTCTGAGATTAAGGCATCCTTATTTTATTATCCTTATTTTTCTCAGATATGTTGTCCAATTTCTCTCTGATTGCTTTATTTGATCTTGGGTAACTCAGATACTATGTTTTCACCCATTTTCCTTTCCATTTATTAATTTTAAACTTTCTGAAACTTGAAAAATATCCTTAACAGTCTGGTGCCATTTTGCCCTAGACAGTAGCCTACCTTTTTCTATGTAGACTCCACTCATCCAAAAGATATTCTGATTCTTAGTGAACCTATGAATCTCTTCCTTATTCCATTACCTTGTCTACATATTTAGACTCTGGAAATCTGCTTATCTTTAAAATTCTTCATAGAATTTACATTACTTTGGGATCTTGGACCGAAGTTGCTTGCCTTGTAACTTAAATTTGATACAGACATGATTCAAACTGAGTCCCTGTAATTGTTAGCCATTTATCCTCTCCAAGATTAGTGGCCTGTTTTATGTAGGTCACTGTAGGTGTTATGATGGGCAGTTCAGTACATGGATCATGGCCAACATAGTCTATTTATGAGCCAGTTATCCAAGCAACTCATAAACCTAGCTACCTACCACTCAGGAGCATCCCTCATCGCGGAGACGTTTGGTCAGGGCAAGTGACTCTGTGAATCTCTTAGGAGTTGGATTCCAAATAAACATCAATTTCTTTTCTCACTATTTAGATATTTTTACTTGGTGTGAGGAAAATAACATTGAAATAAGAGTCAAGATATTTGAATTTTTATTCCAGTTATATGAATTTAACTGAGCTAAACCCAGTCTGGACCTAAGGTTACTCAATGGAAAAACAAAGAATTTAGCGTAGTTAGCCTCTAAGACCTTCTATCTACAACATCCTGAGGCTCTGTAGTTGACTGTGTATTAGGAACAATGATATGCTCAAGCAGTACCATAATTGGCATGTAGAGATGTGATTTCCAAGACCTCGGCACTTTCATGTGAAGTAAAATCCTAAGTTTTAATTTCTTAATTCTTTAGTGTAGCTTTTTTTCAGTGATGAAGAAAATGACAATATCTGTTAGGACCTCAAAGAACTTTGAAAATTATTTCCCTGTCTATGCGTATGACGAATCTGAGGCACAGAAAGGCGGACTCTTCCCCAAATGGGACAAAATTGCCAGGGCTTAGAATTAATTACAAAGTTTTATATGTATCGGTTTCAGTTTGAGAAATACATTATCATTGGTTCCTGCACACTATGTCTAATGATGGTTTCATGATATTCAGTGTATGCTGTTTCAGGTCCAAAATTCAAACTGGCTTTGACTTCTTATTCCCAAAGTCACTTTTTATGAGAGTAACAGCTATTCAAGGCAAAAGGTCTCTCCTTCCTCTGGGTCCTCAGACCAAAGGTATTTAAAAAAAAATAAATAAAGTAAGGTGTTTATGCACATAGAGACAGAGATTGGATTGGTGGTTACCAGAGGGGAAGTGGGGAGGGAGGAGGGTGAAAGGGATAATTAGGCACATGTGTGTGGTGATGGATTGTAATTAGTATTTGGGTGGTGAATATGAGAACATGAGGTAATCCACGCACAAATAGAAGTATAATGATGTACACTTGAAATTTATACAATGTTATAAACCAATGTTACCACAATAAACAAAAAGGCAAAAAAAAAAAAAACAGTAAGGTGCTTATGTAGAAGAAATAACATAATACTTAAGTGACACTCCATTCAGATTTTGGATTTGGTATCTCTGTTGGTAGAAATGAGATGATTGAGTTAAGAAATATGATTTAAATAGTTCATTAATGTTAATAAAAATAGAGAATATAGAGTATTTTCCTAATATGTCTCAAACTCCAGACACATTTTGTTGGTAGAGACCAGCATGGTCCACAAGTGGCTGTACTCCACTGGTGCTATTGAAAACGCACAGTGGGCCTTGCTTCAGTTTTGACTTCTTTGTCCGTGGTCTTGCCTGTTGACATTCATCTTTTTTTGACAGTCTTGCCTCCAGACTCCTGACTGCTTATCTTGGCTCTCTGAGTCTGGCTTTGGCCCCTCTTTTTGGTGTCTCCTGCTCACGGCCCAGGCTGATACCATGTGTGGACGGCTTCCAGAGATTGGTGCAGAGGGAGCTATTCACACCAGGCAGATTGGAGAGTGTTCTGACCTTATGAATTTAACTTTGAACAAAGAAAACAGGCTATGGCACAGAGGCTTTATTTGACATGGTGACTCCTAGATGCGAAGTCAAGTGGAAAGATATGGTGTTCCGAATATAAAATAGCCTGGCATATGTGTTAATACAATTGCTGGGTGGGTTATCAGCCCCATGGCAAGGCGTACCTAAGTGGCAGAGGTTATAAAAAAAGATACTGAAAAATAATTGTCTTAGTCACAAAAAGACAAATACTAAATGATTTCACCTACATGAGGTACCTAGAATAGTCAAATTCACAAAGACAGAAACTAGAATAGTGGTTACCAGGGGTTTGGGGTGGGAGGAAAGGAGGAGTTATTATTTAATGGGTACAGAGTTTCAGTTTTGCAAGATGAAAGAGTCCTGGAGATGAACGGTGATGATGGTAGCACAATAATGTCATTGTACTTAATGCCACTGAACTGTACCCCTAAAAACAGTCAAGATGGTAAATCTTATATTATGCGCATTTTACCGCAATTAAAAAATATTTAAAAAATAATTTTCTTTATTTGGCTTATGTGTAGGTGTTTTGTGCCCTCATCAAAATTCACTGTATCACTTGTTTTCCTTTGTGAATTTGGTGATGTATCCTCCTAGAAAATATATCTCCTGATAGTTGACATTATCAGACAAGGAAGAGGTCATGATGGTTACTGGGAGGGCTTCCAGTATACCATAGACATTTCAACTCCGAGATTGACTTTAGCACTTTCCCAAACCATAGAAAAAATTAATTACTAAAGGACCTACTAATTCCACACTTGCAGCATTTGGAGCTTTGTTCTCTTCCTCTTTTTAATTTGAAAAATTAGAATACCTAGAAGAGCTGGTGGCAATTCCACATTTCACTCAGCTTCACTCGGAATGTTCTCTAACTTGAAAATTTCTTAAATGTAAAACCCATAAAACCCATTTGCCCAGTTAAGTTTGATATCTAGTAATATCTAGTATATTGAGCTTATTTAAATGCATAGAACAGAATCCCAAATCCATTGTGTTTTCCTAAAATTCTGGCATTTCTGGGCACATTTGCACGACTCATTGGGCAGAACGTGTATGTTGTTATATGAAGGACCTGGGAAAGAACTTATCTCACTAGAGAAATTAGAGTCTCACATGTTTGATCCAGGATATCAGGGTTCAAGGAGGTGGACACATAACATCCCCTTTTCCTCCATCTGAGTTTGAAACCCACTGAGAAAATAGAATAAAGGAGATGGAAGCAAAAAATGCCAATTTGATTATGATACTGGAGAACATGGCTTAGGAGTGGCGACGTGGGCTTCCATCTTGAATTTCAGAATTAGACAAACTTACCCACCCAATCACAGGCAGCACTACAGGCTCCCCTTGTAGGCACAAAGCCTTTACCATTAAGCTTGGGCATGTGGAAAGCATACCAGATATCGTGTCCTGTAAAGGCAGGGGCTGAGCTGTCCATACCTAGTGCTTGCTTCCAAATTTGCCAAGAAGATAAAGCAATCCTCCTTAGAGAAGAGTGAGGAGAAGAGGCATTTCCAAACTCACTGTTGTTCCCTCATGGGGAACATGAAGCTGGGGTCAGGAGCCTTCCCTCCTCCAACCCTCACCCCACTAAGCAGAGCTCTCTCATCACTATCTTCATAGCTATGTTTCTGAGTTGAGCACAGCGCCAGCCACGCAGGCTCTTCTCTGGTCCCATTCCTGGGGAAGAGGCTGCATTAAGAGCGACCAAATCTAAAAAAAAATCTGGGTTATTGAGAGCACAGGCCCCAGTAACACTGGCTTTAGCAGCTTAGGCAGGGACCAGAGACAGCAACCCACATTGACACCAATGCTCTGGGTTTTGGGTGGCAGCAGCCTTCATGGTAATGTTGGCAGGGATCAGACAGCCTAGAAATAATAATAATAATCATGATAAAAGCCAATATTAATAAGCATTTGCTGTGTGCCGGGAATTCTGTTAAACAATTCACATGCATTATATCATCCTTTTAAATTTTCTTATTATGAAAATTTACATACTAAAAAGTAGAGCGTCTGAATAAGAATTACCCGTAACCCCATCATCTACATTTAGTAATTATTCATGTTTTTCTGTATCTGTGTCTTTTTTTTGGTGGAAGTACTTTAAACTAAGTTACAAATATCATGATATTATACTCCTAAATATTTCAATATGCACCTCCAAAAAATAAGGACATTTTCTACATAACCATAACATCATTGTTATCCTTGACAAAATTGACAATAATTCTCCAATATCATCTAATATCTGTCTATATTCAAATTTCCCCAATTCTTCCCTACAAATATCTTTTATAGCTCATTGTTTAAACCACAGTCAAATTGTCACATTTATTATGTTTCTTAAATACCGTTTGATCTAGAACCTTCCTTTCCCTTTTTTTTACAATCCAACATCGACTTTTCTGTTTTTTTCTGAATCATGACATTGGCTTATTGAAGAGACCAGGACTGTATCCTTTATAATGTCCCTCCTTCTGTATTTGTCTGATTGTTTCCTTGTGGTATCATTTAACCTATTCCTCTGTACCCTGTATTTAAAGGCCCAATTAGATTTAGGTCAAACATTTTGGCAGGAATATGTCATAGGCGTTGCTGTGTATGCCATCTTGCATTGCATTGAGAGGTACCTAATTTTTGGTTGTCTCATCATGAATGATACTAAAATCCATCACTGAGTTGAGGTGGTGACAGCCTGACTCCCCGTTGTTGCATTATATCATGTACACCTCACGACTGTGGTTATTTTACACGTTTGACCAGCATCTGACTGTAGCATCTGACCCCAGACTCTACGTGCTTAAGCACTTCCTCATCCTGCCTCGTAATAGCAGTGTCTTTCAGCCGTGTGAGAGGTGTGGCTGACCTTTTCTAAGTGATACACATTCCCACAGGGAGCTGGTACAGGAAAAGAAGAAAATGACAGAGAACTATTCAGGGTATTCCCAGACTCATCTGATAGAAATTTATGTGAGCAGAATCTGAAAAAAAAATTTTTTTTTGTAAACTGGTATGATAAATTTAAAGTTTGTATTTGTTTACATTCTTACTCTTATTTTTGCCTGGAAAACATGGTTAGACAAAACCAAGTGTGTTAGTAGTTACTTTCCTTCGCCTTCGTGATATAGAGTGAGTGAGTGGGAGTAAGAGTGGGAGTGAGCAGTACTTAGCTGCTGCTGACAGGGTGCTGGGGCTTGGTCAGCGTGAGGGTGGCTCAGGGAAATCACTGTAGGAGCACTCACTGTGTCCATTCTCTTTTCTCTTAATCATATCCTACCTTGGGCTGTTTCTTCTTGTCTTTTGCATGCTAAGGGTTGTTACTCTATTTGACGGTAAGCCCTTTGAGGGCAGGCTTGGGACTTGTGCCTTTTAGCAACAATGTTTACGTGGAAAGAAGCCAGTGTTTGGAGTCAGACCTAATTAGTCTTGACTACGGGTAACTGTATTTATTTGTTGAGTGACCATGTGCAAATGGTTCAATCTTTGAGTTTAAGTTTCCTCATCAGTAACATGGGGTAATGATACGTGCTTCACAGGTTTGCTATACGGATTCAGTCATTATTCATTCATTTATTCATTCAACAAATATTTACTAAGCATGTTCTATCTGCTAAGCCCAGTATAAGACGAGATCCCTGCTCTTGTTGAACTTCCGTGAATCAGATGCGACAACAGGAGAAACGTTTAGCGTTGTGCTGGTACAGAGTGGAGCTTAGAGCTGATTATTTTTTTTATCTCCTCTGTACCATACTCAGGGTCCAGCACTAGCATGAGCCCCCACCGTGTGGTGGGGAGTCAACTACAACTTGAAATGACAGTGAAAACAGCAGAGGCTCGCCTACCCTGCTGTGGGTGGGATGTGAAGACAAATGCTTTACTTTCTTTCAGTTCTGTGATCCATAGGCTAGCTTTGACATGGAGAAAATCCGAGAAATAAAGAAACTGAGACTCCTTGTGTTAGGGAAAAAAATGTAAAAATAGATATCAAACATGTAAATAAAAATGTTTGTATATAAATACACACATTCTGGAGAGCAAGTGGCTAAATTCTTAGAATATTTTCCTTAGAATTTGGATCATTTCAGCAACTCATTTGAAATACCCCCCCTCTTGTGTTTCTAGTGATCTCTCCATGTGTATTTGTTTTGAGTGCCCAGATGGATAGACTGTAAACTCCTTGCAGACAGTACTGCTGTCTTACATGACATATCACCCTATCCTGGGGCTGTGGGCATAATTCGTGTTCAAGGAGCACTTATGCCAGAATCACAACACAGGCCCAAGCACTAACTATTCTGAGGATGCCAGGGTCTGGTCCGCATTTCACTGCTTCAGATGGATATATGACTTCCACGTAAGCCTGCACAGTTCTTTGATACTCTGTATTTTGACCCCTGTTACTATTCCACACCTCCAAGCATTTTCTGCTAAAGAAGCTGACTGAGCAAACCCATAAAGATATTTTTCATTTCCTTTGATGGAGCATAATGCTTTCGTATATAAACACAATAACACAGTCATCACATATGCACTTACATTATCGTAGCGGCTGTGTACTCAGCAGCAGTCCCGGCCAGGCAAGGAGTCCAATAGTTCTATTTTCCATTCTGATCTAAATTATGTTCATAATAAAAGAGTTTTCAGTCAGGGTAAATACAATTTCATCCCAGCATAACATCTACATTCCTGCTCTCTCTCTTTATTTCTTTCTTTCCTTTTATTCCAGGTCACTCACCCTGATAACGGGTGAGATTCTCCTCTGCTGGGGATAACAGTCTTGCTCCTCAATGAACTATAACAAGAGCTCTAAGTGCATCTCCTGTAACATACCTCTGTGATTTGCAAAAGTGGGAATAAATCAAAGCGGGGTAGAGATGCCACGTTAAGCCAGAAGGTAAATGTTACATCATGTTTTGTGAGGCCAGGGGAAGAGGGAGCCTGCTTTCTCCTGGCAACACAATCTGTTTATGCTCCTTACCTCCGCCACAGCCCCATTAAAACAATCATTCTCAATCTGCGGGAAATTGTCACCTCTTTCTTTCCTGCCATGGCAGCTGGTATTGGAGGCTGCAGACATTTCTCATTGCCTTCAAGGTTCTTAACACACGCGCAAAAAAGAAAATGAGGCTTAATTTGTTAAAAAAGAAAAAAAAAAGTGTCAGCTTACCCTCAGGCTCAGTGCAGGCACCAGGGGGAAAAAAAGCAAAGATAAATGCCTCGAGGTGAGCTGGCACTGACTCTAATTCTCCGCTCACTCTGCCGCTCCACTCTATGTATCACATTAATCACGCCGGAGAGGCAGACATTTCAAAAACTTAAGCAATTTTCAAACAAAGATGCACCGTTTAAAAAAATACAATAACATAACTTTATTTTGTGATATTTTCTTTGCGCCAGCAGTGAATCTGAAAAATGCTGCAGATGTTAGAACAAATAATTAATGCCCGGTTAGGGACAGGCGAGAGAGGCAGGAGGAAATAGACAAGCGTAAGCAGAAGAGGAACAGCCGCTACCCTCTCCTTTCTCTTCCCGTGACCTTGCCCAGACCCCAGGAGCTGGGCTAGGTCTTCCCATTCGCCGCCAGGCTTAGCTCTGCCCTGGTTCCTGCACCCGTTCAGACAACAGATGCGCAATATTTAAACAGCTCCATTGCTTCACCCCGTGGAATTTAATATGCCAGCTTTCAGATCCCAAAGCCCTGGGATGTCCCTGGGCTCCTGTGTGCTCTGCTTCTAAGAACTGAGCTCTGGTTTGGTTCTTGCTACCCTGCCATCCTCAAGCGAGTCCACGGATCTCTGCCTCTGACACCCAGCCCTGTAGGTAGCTCGAAGCTAGCCCTGATTCCTGGGTTTGAAGCTTCCTGTTGCTGGTACTTGCCATTCTCCATCCAATGAGCTGCCCATCCCGGATTTCCACTACGTGGTCTACTTTTCTTCCTGGGATGTGCCCGTCTCTTCTTGGAAATCTTAATGTCCTCTGTTGCCTGACCCACAGCTCTTCTTTGGGCACTACTCTTTGTCTTGCCTGCCCAGCTCCTTTTGTACCTACGCTGGGTTTGCCTCTCCGCCCCCAACCTGCCCCCAACCTGCTGTAGCTTGGGACATTTCTTGTATTTTCTTTCCATACTGTATTGTCTTTTGGACTTTTACTCCAAAGTTTGAAGAAAATAAATGAATAGAAGTGGAGCGGATGTTCCTAGAACTCGATATAATGTGACTATGGCCAAGACACTGAGCACTGGAAAAGGACATCTTCGTGGATTGGAGTACCTTGGTGCATAATCCCAAAGTGATTGAGACAAGTGATCATATGTGTTAAGGATTGGCGGCAGTGGGAGAGGCTAAGAGAACCTGGGTCTTTTCCACCATAGACTTCTGGAAAATTTCTAGACATCTATCACTGAGAGACAAGTCAGTCTTCCTTGTCACAGACACAGTGACGAATTGGACATGTTTTCCTTGGTTCCAGAAAACCAAGTATCCAAACTAACTTTAATTTATGGGGTAGGTGTATAGAACCCTCAGCAAAAATGAACTTGGGAAACTCCATCCACTAAGGAAAATCCATATGTCCCATGACAACTTGAGGAATCATCCCTTGCCTAGCAGAACAAAAATCTACCAGGAATGTTCTAGTATTACGAAATATATCAGGTGCATACAAAACTATAGCATAAGTAATACAAATTAAAAAATCCAATTTAAGAGATAAATATTACTGAGACTATTGAAGCCCTCTGTCTGTTCCCATTCTCTCTTCTCTCTTAGAAATAACCAGTGATCTGAATTTGGGGTTTGTAGTTTAATTTTTGTGTGTTTCTATATACTTATATGCATGTAATTATGTGTATGAATAAATAATATTGTTTTGCATGTTTTACAATCTTATTTGAGTGGTTCCACATTATATGTATTCTTCTACAATTTTTTTTTTCTCAATATGATTGTGAGGCTTATTCGTATTGTTCTAATTCTGGAATCAACAAAACTATGGCCCTTGGGCCCAATCTAGCTGGTGGTCTGTTTTTACACACCCCTTGAGCTCAGAATGGTATTTACATTTGTAAAGGATTGAATAATAAACAAAATCAAAGCAGTAGACGTGACAGAGGCCATATGTGGCCAACAAAGCCTAAAATATTTATTGTCTGACTCTTTATGGAAAAAGTTAGATGATTTTTATTCTTTAATTTTGTCTGTGTTATTCTTATTTCTATGTTCTTCTAAATACATTTTTAAAATTAGATGGTCAAGTTTCATGAAAAATCTTGTTAGGATGCTGATTGAAATTACTTTGAATTTATGGATCGTTTTGAAGCGAATTCGTATATTGAAGAAATTGCACATTTCCATCTGTATTAGTTATCTACCGTCGCTATAACAAATTACCAAAAACTTAGCCATTTGAAACAACACAAATTTATTATCTCATATTTTTTTAGGTCCAACTCCAACATGAATGTCACCGGACTAAAATCAAGGTGTCACCAAGGGTGTGTTCCCTTCCAAAGGATCTGGGGGAGAATCTGTTTCCTTGCTTTTCCCGGCTTCTAGAAGCACTCACATTGCTTGGCTTATGGCCTCTTCTGTCTTCAAAGCCATCAATTGCATCATTCCAACCTCTGCTTCTGTCATCATGTCTTGCCTGACTTCTGCCTCCCTCTTCTACTTCTGAAGTGCCTTGTGATAACATTGGCACTATAACATTGATAATCTAGGACAATCTTCCCATCTCAAGGGAATTGTCTCAAATCAACCATAATTTCATCTGGAACCTTAATTCCTCTTTGCCAAATAACCTCACATATTCAGAGGTTCCAGGGATTAGGATGTGGACATCTTTGGGGCATTACTCTACCCATCACAAGCCCATCTAGTGAGTTTTTTCTTTCAGTTATTATATTTTAAGATCTAAAACTTGCACTTGGTTCTTTTTATATCTTCCATTTCTTTGCTGGGACTATTTTTCCATTTGTTTCACGAGTGATTGCAGTTGCCTGTTGGAACATTTTTATGATAGCTGCTTTAAAATTCTTGTTAGATAATTCCAACATTTGTGTCATCTTAGTGTTGGCATCTGTTGATTTTCTTTTCTCATTTGAGTTGAGATTTTCCTAGTTCTTCGTACGACAAAAATTTTGGATTGTATCCTGTACATTTTGTGTATAATGTTATGACACTAGGGTTCTTATTTAGATCTTCTATTTTAGTTGGCAGTTAACAGGTTTAGGTTCAGAACACACATCCTGGCCCACTTTATGGTTTGTAGTTCCAATATCAATTTAGTTTTCAAAGCCTTTGCAGTGCTATTCTGGTATGCCTCACTTGTGTGCCTCAGATTGTGTTCCAGAGGCCAATCTGAAACTTGGGTAGTGTTCCTCAACGGAGTTCAATTCTCTAATCATTTGCTGTGTTGATTCTGGTTGGTTTTACACACTGGCCTTTTGGAAATTTGCCTGAGACTTCATACACAGATTTAAGAATCCTTTTCTTCAGCTCTCTTCTCTCTGTAAACACCTCCTTTTTGCCCTCCTCTTTCCCGTTTTCTAAATATTTGTTTCAGGTAGGGCAGGAATAGTTGATAGGTCTCCTCCACCCCACAGTCTCAGGGGGGGAGGTGGGCAGTGAAGGAGTAACACCTCTGTTCATGTTAGCAAGGGGTGGATACGGCTGATGGAGTTTTATAATTTTCTTTGTAAAGGTTTCATATTTTTTTTTTGGATGGTTTATCGGCACCTTATATTTTTTGATATTGTTTTTACACTGCCAAACATTTTTTTTTTTTTGGTGAGGAAGACTGTTCCTGAGCTAACATCTGTGCCAGTGTTTCTCTATTTTGTATATGGGACACTGCCACAGCATGGCTTAATGAGGTGTGTAGGTCCACATCTGGGATCCAAACCCACAAACCCTGGGCTGCTGAAGCAGAGCATGTGAACTTAACCACTATGCCACCAGGTTGGCCTCCCTGCCAAACATTTTTAAAAAGTAAATTTGAATTTTGAGGTAAGTTGGCTGGAGATTTGGAGGGTGTGGCATAAGACTGTTATATAAAAAATGTAATGATGATGTTCCTTTCCTTAGTTAAGGGATTACTTAATTGAATTAGTAAAGTGAGACTGGATCATTATTGAGCTGTTGTCTTTAAGATCAATCAGGAACTTTTATAATAATTTGAAAGTGCTTGGACTTAATAAAGAATTCTTAAAGCAGCTATTCTTTTGTTCAGTCTGAAGGGAAGAACCGGGAGAAAGTAACTTGGAAGGCTACAGATATTCTTATAAAAACTGACAGAGAGAATAATTTAAGAATATAAGAAAAGAAAAAAAGAAAAAGAGAAGAGAAAAAATATCCAATATGATAATGGCTGGTAAATGTCAAAGAAGACACTTTAGATTATTTGGTAATGAGACAAAAACATGCACAGCCAGGATACCGTCTACCTCTTAGAGAAGGGAAAGACTATTTAACCTGATGAGCAAGGCTTTATTTGTGCCAGTAGTGTGGACCAGCTTTGTCTGTAAGTATGGACAGTGTAAGTATAATATGAGTATATATGCCTATAAGTATATATGCCTATAAGATTGGAATATACATAAGCTACGGTGTTAACTTGGAAATTTCTATTGTACCCAATAGAGGTCACAAAAACACAACTTGTACTTTCCTGAAATGTTTATAGAAAAAGGTGGAACAAATAAGATGATGAAACAGTGGTTTGGGATAGGGGTTGGAGGGCATAGTGAGGGAAAGGGAGAAATGAAAGATGATTCACTGATATTTGTGTTTTTAGCATAGGCATTTTGGAAGATGGTGGTGCCATTAACTGAAACAAGAAAAATTGGAGGAAGAGGAGGATTATGAGGAGAAAAATAAAGAGTTTGATTTTGGATACGTAAAATTTGAGATGCTTATTATACTTTCAATGGGGGAGTCGGCAGTTGCATATATGAGACTGGAATCCAGAGGAGAAGTCTATTTTAAATTTGGGACTCATCAGCAAACAGATGGTGTTTGAAGCCATGGGAATGTATGATATTACTCAAAGGGAGAGGATAGAGAGAAAAAGAGAAGGACTATGACCAACTCCTAAGACCCTCCAGCGTCTTAAAGTCGGACAGAGGAGCCTGAGAAGAAAACAAAGAGACTGTTACATCACCAAAGTCAAAAGAAGGAAGTGTCTCAAGAAGCGAGAAGTGGCCAACTGTTTCAGTTGCTGCTACCAATAAAAAGGAGTTGAATCTCACATCCTGGAGGTTATGGTGGACCTCGAAAAATAGCTATAATTGTCGAGATGACATTCCCATCGGAATGTGATAAAGAGACTATGGAGAGTTGATTGATATCACAACAAACACAAACACATTCACCAATAGACAAGACAAAGGACAAATCCAATCTTAGACGTTAAAAAACTTGGCATGAGGAAAGGAAAGGAGGATTCTGGAGCAGAATGGAGACCAGCAGTATGACTTGGCTTCTACTTCACCCTACTCTTCTGAAGCCCCATTCATGAGTCTAAAAAGTCCTGAGAAATTTCACTAATACTCTGTCTTTTGGAAAGAAGTGAAGAGAGAGTATTCTTATCTGTTTCCTCTTCTGCGGGGAAGTTATGAATGCCTAGGGAAAGAAATCAATAAAGCTGACTTTCCTTGTTGAAAAAGAGGGATCCAAGCCTCACACTTAATTAGGGCTGAGGATCCAAAGCCTGGGAGTATCTGCTCATGGAAATGCATTATATCCTCCCTCTCTGCCCCGTTAGCTAGAGTGAACCAAGATACAGGACAGTCAATATAGTCTCAGAAGATAAAATGGAGCCCAGGAAATCTAACATAGTCTGCACACCACCCACGCTGAGCTTCTCTCCTTTCCTACACACCACTCCATCCCAGCTGCTGTTCTCTCAGACTACAGAAAAGTGGATAAAACATGAAATATCCAGGCTAAAACTAAACTTTAGAAGAGAAAACATGATCCACACAAAGACTGGTACATTAATGTTCACAGCAGCATTATTCATAATGGCCCCCAAAAGTGGAAACAACCCAATGTTGTATACAATGGAATATTGTTTGGCAAGAATAACGAAATGACGTACTGATAAATGCTACAACATAGATGAATCTTGAAAACATTATGCTAAGTGAAAGAAGCCAGTCACAAAAGACCACCTATTATATGATTTTGTTTATATGAAACATTTAGAATAGACAAATCTACAGAGAAAGAGAGTACATTAATCATTGCCTAGGACTGGGGGCAAGTTGGGGGAAAACAGGGAGTGACTGTTAATTGGTATGAGTTTTCTTTTTGTAATGATAAAAATGCTCTAAAATTGATTGTAATAATGTTGCACAAATCTGTAAATATACAAAAAACTTTTGAATAGTATATTTTAAATGGGTTAATTTTACAGTATGTGAATTATATCTCAATAAAACTATTATAGTAAAAAAAAAAGAGAGAGAGAGAGAGAAAACATGGTCTTAGAGAAGGCACAGGAAAAAAACCCCAAGAAATTATTCACAATACGGAAGAACCAATAAAAGATCTGGGCAGAGTCAACTAACATAAGCAAGGTGAAAAAAATACAAGGAGCACAGCAACTGGGCAGAGATACTACAGCAAAAAAGGGAAATAACCATACAGACTAAGAAAAAATAACCCAATCTAGTAGAAATTATAACTCAGATAATTTCTCAATATTGCTTCATGTAATTCAGAACTTAATGAGAACGTTACCTATAAGGTAGAGAAGAAAGATAAAGTTATAAAATAACAGAATGAGATCAAAGGGGATATTTCAGATCTAAAGTAAAAAGTCAGGGGTCCAAGCAGCATCTTTACAGAACTAATTAAAAAATTGTAAGCAGTGAGCAACAAAATAGACATTACTGAAAGCTGAATTCCAAGTCCAAAATCTCTCTCTAAACTGAAATTCCAAAATCCAAAAAACTAAGAAAACTTCGAGGGTTTTTTTTTGGTAACCTATTTGGCAGCATAGTCTGTCCTGAACAGATGTGAGGTTATTTATAATCTTTGCTTATCCCACTTAATTTGAATATTCATATTTATACTTTTCATTGGAAAAACATTAAAGCTTTTGAGTACTGGGTGCTGCCCCAGACTCTACTGAGAGTATTATGTAATACATGGAACATACATTTGTTATTTTCTAAAATATGAAATAATTTTGAATTCCAAAACATATCTGGTTCTAAGGATTTCAGAAGGAGACTTGGACCAATAATAAAATAGGAGAAACCACAAGCAAATTAAAGAGACAATGAGATAAAAGTAATTAGAAAAACTAATAGAATGGAAACAAGAAAAAAATGATCCAGTATAAGGATAATTGATGTCTCCAAAATAGACAAAAAAACCAGAAGTGTTTTCAAAGTTTTCTGGGATCTTATACCAGAAAATTTTCCTGAAATGAAGAAAAAAATATTAAAAAAACAAACTATAATGCAGAAAAAATTGATATGAAATATTCAATACCAAAAAGTGGTGAACTTCAAAGATAAAGAAGAATTATTTAGGTATCCAGGCAAAAAAAGGCAATTTATTTACAAAGGAGAAGGAATGAAACTGGCCTCTTACTTTACCACAGCAATATTCAGTGACAGAAAACACTGGCAAAATATCTACAAAGTTCTGAGGGGAAGAAAATATGGTCCAAGAACAATCTACCCAGTTGAATGTTAGTTGAATGAAAAAGCAACAAAATGACATTCTCAAATATGAATTCAATCAGGGAATATAATGCTCACGGTCCTTCTTAAAACATATTGCTTGACAATTAATCCAACAAATCAGTAGTTTAGCTTCAGTAAAAATTCAAGAATAGAGAAGTTAGGTTGAAAGGAACGGTGGTGAGTAAGGAACCCATTTAAAGTGATCTGTTTCAAGTTATTTATAGAACTAAACAAGGGTACATTTAATCAGTATTTCTTTTGTCCTCCTGAACAATATATGGACCTTGGAATGCCTTAATTCCAGCATCATCCTCCCATCTTCCATATTATTGTTGACCAATATTTCAGTTTTACTTTTAAAAAACATTCCTTCTGAAATAATCATTCATTCTTTTACAGTCAATTCTTAGAGATTTTGACAAAACATTTTTCAATGTCTTTGCTCATCACTGCTTCTTGTATCTCATTAATTGAATTTCCTCTTTCCTTAAATATATCCTTTTGTAGTTGTTTCAGTGAGGGAGATAAATTTCACGGTTTTCTTTTGTTTGAAAATATCTATGTTTTGCCTTCGCTTTTGAATAATAATTTCACTGAGCACAAATTTCTCAGTCAATAGTTATGTTCCTTCAGCACTTCGAAGACGTTATTTCACTTTTATCTGGTCTTTATTGATGTTTTCAAGAAGGCAGCTGTCAGATTTATTATTGTTCATTTGTAGGTAATTTAACTTTTGCTCTCTGGTTACTTCAGGGTCTTCTCTTTGATGATGATATTTCTGGATGTTGAATTTTTTTTTTTCCTTTCTTTTCCTTCTCTTCCTTTCTGTTCTTTTTCTCTTCTTTCTCTCCTCTCCTCTCTTCTTCTTTCTTTCCTTTTCCTTTCCTTTCTTTTTCACTTTTTTTGGCTTCTCTCTTTCTCATATATTCTCCTAGATGAACTTTAGATTATCTACTATAGCAAAAAATTTTAAACAGAATTTGAAATTTGATTGGAATTTCACTTAATTAATTTAGAATAAATTGATATTTTTAGTATGTTTAATCTTCCTATTTAGGAACATGCCATTTCTACCCATTTAAAAATGTCTCTATAAATTTTCATTTATCAAAATTGTCTTGCATAATTCTCATTAAATAAATTTATACAAGTGCTATATTTTTGCTTCTATTTTGAATAGACGATGTCTTTTTTTAAAAAAAAATTCACATTTTCTATAGCTATTTCTGCATTAAAGAAATTTACAGATTTTAGTATTTTTTTTTTCTACCTGGATAGGTCAGATTCTTCATGGTATGTAGGGAAGTAGGACAAAGGTATAAACTAAAAAAGGGGATGAAAACAGCAGAGATTTAAAAAAAAATGCAGCAAAATCTGTTTTCTTTTTTATTGATGTTTTAATAGTTTATAACATTGTGAAATTTTTGGTGTACATTTTTGTTCATCCGTCACCATATACATGTCTCCCTTCACCCCTTGTGCCCACCCCCTACCCCCATTGCCCCTGGTACCCACAATACAGGCAAAATCTGTTTTTTTAAAGACTTTTTTTTTTTTAGAATACTTTTACGTTTACAACAAAACTGAGAGAATGTACAGATATTGAAATTTGTTTTTAAGAACAAGTATAACTCTAACTTATTAGACAAAATTAGTTGACTACAGAGTGAATTTTATTTTCAAATAGACAGGAAAGAAAAGTAATAACTGAATATGACCAAGAGAAACTCTTTTAATATATTTAATTTTCCTGCTAACATAAAGATTAGATATACACATTTGACTGTAGAAAGTTCTATTTGTAAAAGCTGAATCAAACTTAAGTGGGGACATAAATACACAGAAAGACTGCATGTATTAAAATCAGTAGAGTTTGAATGATATGCATGAAGCAATACTTAAAGATATGGAGAAATTCCAATGCAGAGTTCGTAGAAATAATTTTTGAGACATCAGGGAATATACCCAACTTTTTCCCTAGAGTATTTAAAAATATACCCTAGAAATTGTAGAATCAACACCAATATCTGAGGATAAAGTAAAAGAAATGATCAATTTATAATTTAGAAATACTTGAAAGAGCTTAAGTGGCTGCCTGACTTTGTCAAAACAAATTATGTCAGACCAATTTAATTCTCTTTTATGGCAAAATGACAGTCTATAAAGATAAGAAGCATTTGTAAAACATAACCTATTTTAATTTCAATAAAGATTTTTGTTCTATTGTAAATGGCATGTTATTTACAAGCTAAGGAAGTATGCGGTGGTGTGCTGTTTTCGATGGCTAGTTCTCATTAACGTGTTCCTAACTGGGCATTTATATTAACAGACAGTTGCAAGAATTTGTGGTGGAGTCCTTTGGGTTCAATAACTTGATTGAAAACCTAAACAAAAGATTGAGATATCACTAATTAAATCTGTAGATGTTACTATGATATATACTAGCATTAGTGTTTGAAGCTAAACTTCAAAGCAATCTTAATATTAGAAAGCAAAATTCTAAATATTAATCAACACTGGTAGAGAAAAACAAAAGATGTAGAATACTTTGGGAATACATTTGGGGTAAAACACGTGCATGGTATGGGAAAAATGGCTCAATGGGAATATAAAATTAAAAAAAAAATCCCAGTATGTTTGTGGGGCTGAAGTTGAGTTGGGGTATAAGTGTCAAAATGATCATAGATCAAAATGTGATAGTATTTGTTAAAAGTATTTGTTAAAAGAGAGTGGGAAAGACGTATGAAAGGAAGGAGGTAAAGAAGGAAGGAAGGAAAGATGAAAGGAAGGAAGGAGGAAGGAAAAATGAAAAAAGAAAGGAAAAATGAAAGAAAGAGAGGCAAACAGAATCTAGCTGTATTGAAAAGCATATGGCATACAAGATCTAAAAAATCACTCTTCTGCTCAATACTAGTCATGCTTTGATAACAACTTTATGTCTCATTTCAGTCAACATATTTTAAAAGGATGTGAAGAAATGGAAATGAATTTGAAGAAGAGCAACAAGAATGAATGAAAGGCTAGAATATCTCTCCTAGGCTGACAGATTAAGAATTCAGTATTGTTTGGACTAGAAAAGGGATAGGTAAGGGATGATTTTATTATCATTTTCAAGTTTATAAAGGATTTTTGTGAAAGATGACCCCCATTGGTGATTTCTCTGGTCTACAGAGCATGAAAACAGCACAAAGGAGCTTAAGTTTAAGCAGAAAAGATCAGGTTTGGATATAAGGCAGATGTCTCACCATCAGGTGGACAGAAATTTGAAATGACTTCTAAGGGAAACTACAGGCCAAGCAGCCAGACCAGTCTCCATGGTGAATGTACCATTAAGCATGAAAACAAGTTTGGGAAAGGTGACCTATATTACGGGTCAGCAAATTCACTGACCCACTCTCTGTTCTTGGATAGCCCATGAGCTTAGAATGACTTTTGCAATTTTAAGTCATTGAAAACAAACCAAAAGAATAATATTTCATGACACAAGAAAAGTATATGAAATTCAATTTGTGTCCATAAATAAAGTTTTATTGGAACACAGCCACACCCATTCGTTGACATATTGTTTGTGGCTACTTTGGTGCACTACAATGGCAGAGTTGAGTCGTTGCCACTGACATAATACAGTCCACAGAGCCTAAAATAATTACCATTTAGTCCTTTACAGAAAAAGTTTCCTGATTCCTGACCTATATCATTGTAGCCACTTACACAACATGGACTTTATCTTCAAAGTCTAGAAGCTTTCCCTGTTATAATAAAAATGGACCCCTCTGGGGTCAGCGGATGAATATAAGCGGCACATCCTTTGAAGTGTCTTTGAGAGAGTTTTCGGTCCACAAAAGAACACGCCAATGGTGCTGCTGCAGGAGGAGAGAGAAAGGGAAAGAACGTATTACCCAGGGGTAAGGCTAGCCAGAAGCCAGGGCAGAATTATACAGTTAGTGAAGAGGTTGTGGTTGTGACTTTATTTATTTTTCTCCACCCACTTCCTTTTTTCTTAGATTCTCTTTTCCTGCTTTCAGCAGCACCAGGCTCTCCCACATGTTCCTGGAGTCCTCTGATGCCCTGATCATACAGATAGGTGGAGTCAACAAGATTAAGGCTAGCCGGGGCCATGAGGAGGGAGTTTTGGTATAGAGGTGATAGTGCTTGGATTTTGGGTCAGGTGACTTTGATTAGCATCCTCTTGGATTAGAGACTAGAATGTAAGTCCCCTGAGAGCAGGGACCTGGTCTGTCTTACTCATCATTTACTGTAATCCCACTACCCAGCATAGTGCCTGGCATGTAGTAGACAATCAATACACGTGTGCTGAATGAATTAATAAATGGTTCTTCAGGCCAGCAAGACTCTGGACCTCAACGTCCGCATGTGTAAAATGAAGATACTAATGACTACATTGTATGTTTTATTGAAAGCAAAATGAGATAATGCGTTCAAAAAGGTTTTAAAAGTGTTAGTTATTACTAATATCCTGCTCAACCCTTCCTTTTTACAGATAATATAATTTATTATAAAGTAATAGCAACTCCGTTTATTTCTCCTGTTGGAATTACTTTAGTGTTCAAAGAAGGCCAAAAAGAATTGGAAAGGAAAAAGACATTGCTAAAAATGTAGTCACCCAACAGTTGTCATCTCTAATCATGACATTTCAGAAAACTGTGTTGAGGAGGTATTTTTGCATAAAGTGACTGTTCCAGGGCTGCTCAAATCCTTTGTGACTGCAACTGCCAGCTCTGCTTTTATTTAAAATTGTATATATATATATAAACAATGCATCAGTGCAAGGATTCAGGTTGTCTCGAGGTTGGGATGGGTCAGTCTCCATAGGGACTTATAGAGACCATGTTTTCCCTTGTCTTGCATTATACCATTCCTTGTAGCAATTTTCCAATCTCTGGCACAAGCTTAATTAGTTACTTGAGTCTAGATCAAAAGTTTTGTTACTTTGCTGGGCATAAAACTATCTAGGCAGATTGTTAAAGCATAGATTCCCAGGCTTGAATCCAAGCATTAAACGAGTTTTTAGCAAGGCCCCCAGGTGATATGGAAGCACTTGGTCCTGGGAGCCACACTTTGAGAAACACTGTCTTTGAGAAATTCCTTGGACCCCAGGACCAGCCCACGACACCACCTCTACTTCATACCTGGTTTTTGTAGGGAAATACCTTTATGGCCTAGCTCTTCTTAGCTGATATATTAACATGGTTCTCTGCCATGTATCGTATCCACATTTAATTATGTGTTCCAGGACCATAATATCCATGGTAGAAATTGATGATTCAATTATATTTCAAACTCTAGCTTCAAAGGAACTTATCAAGTGGATTCGTTTGTAAATGACAATATGTTTAAAGTGTATAAGTACTATTTTTAAAGACATAATTCCCATGGCTAAATTTGAGAAAGTACTTTTTCAGAAAATATTTCCCAATGAAAAATGAGTTTATGACTTAATAAAGCAATTTTAAGGTGTTTACGGACAATAAAGCAATGGTTAAGAGTGCTGTTGGTTTTACCACTTTGTTGCTGGGCAACTTTGGGCATGTAATTATCTTCTCAAAGCCCCTGTTTCCTTGTCTATAAAATGGGGAGAATTATAGTACCTAGCTCCTGGAACCTCTGAGATGGTTAGACAAGACATTGCAAGAACAGCCTTCCACCCCGTGCTTGGTATATGGCGAGCTCTCAGTAACAAGTAGCTTATGTTATGACCCACATGTCTACTTGCTCCATGAAGCTGAACAGAAGATGTGATGTTAGCTGTTAACCCAGTGGTGATTACAGACTTCCTAGATCAGCAGACTAGCACTAGGTTTTTTTGAGTTCTGGGCTGAAATATTTTGAATGATTGATGGGTCAGGCAAAGCCCTTCCCGGTGAGGAGTCACAGCTTGGCTTTGTATCTGATGCCCAAAGATACTCTTGCATCTAGGTTCAAAGATGCTGTTATGGATGGTAATATTTTTCTATCAGCGTAGATGTCACCAAAGAGGTTGCCCACTGGCCCATTCCCAACAGGCTAAGATTGCCCTTTTGCTTGCAGCCACAGTGACCGTTTGCAGAACCCGAGGATGCTCTTTGATGCTCTGCCTTTAAGACTCCAGTTCAAAGGATTCTGATTGCTTGCTGTCAGGCATACCACTGGTGTCCCCAGCAGTTCACCGCTACCCTGCCTCTTTTGAAGTTGTGGCTATTGCATTGCACAGCTAAGGGCACACTTTTCTGTATTCATGTAACTGTCATGGTTATGCAATCACCAAAGAGTTTCACAAAGGCCATTCATTATCTAAGTTTCTCTAAGACGAAAAGCGAGTCCTTCACTAGTTCTCTGTGTGTTGCTGTCCCCACACATGGCATTCTTTGGCTTGCTTTGCTTACTCTCATCAGCATTTGTGATTTCAAGATTTCTCATCAAGAATTCATACTGTGAATCACGGAGCCAAGAATCCACACCAAGTGATTAAGGCACTGATACGGCAGCATTTTTTTTTTTCCTTTTATGAGGCAATGGACAAATGCAACAGAACCCTAATGGGGCTGGTAAAGAAAAAAATTCTTCTATAAAATTTAATTACCTATGATGGCTTAGAATAAAAAAAAAAAGATTCTCTGCAAAAGAAGGATAAAAACACAAGGCATTATTCTTCAGTTTACAGCCTGCAAGCTGCAGACCTTGCACACACAGGAGGAGCCGGATCAGCGACGACATTAGTGGCATTGATCAGTCTGAGCTGCTGACTTTGAAGAGAAAAGGACACATTTTACACCAGCTGCAAAGATGGTTAACATTAACGGCATTATTTTTAGCTCTGATAAACAATAAAGAAAATCCTCCCGTCCCCCTTTTATTTGCTAAATAACTCTGTGCTCTTCTTGGTGGTGTTGATGCATTTTCAAAACATTTCAGCAATGCCATACATGAAAGGCATCCAAATGTCACCCACCAGGAGATTTCCGTCCAGCAGATATATGGGAGAGTGGGTGCGCCTGGGAGTAATCCCACCATCTTACTGGATTCCCAGGTTCTGCTACCTTGAGCCTTTCTCTCCTTAAACTGTATGTTTGTTTTTATGTGTTGGCTTTATGCTTGGTAAGTTATAACCCTGTAGGGGCAGACCCTAAACCCCATTTAAAAAAAATCAAATTACTTTATACTCTGAGTGAATTCTGCAAATAAAATCGATCAACAGAAGCTTCCCGTGGATTTATGGAGGCTTAGAAAGAAGACAACGAGAGCTACAAACTCAGTATCAGACAACGGACACAACTTCTGGTTAATCTATCCTAGTGAATGTTTTTCATTAGAAATGCCTCCAAGTGATTCATTGCATAATTATATTTTGTGCAACACCTTCTTTTTCATAACCGCACATGATAATTGTGTTGGCCAGTTTTTTGTAAACCATGTCCCCATTGATTTGTAGCAGCCTGCTCTGTTACTTTTCTCTGCATCCTAATTACTCAGTTGTTCATTAGGAGCTACAGATGTCCCTGTGACAGCAATTGCTCACTGCTGTGACACTTCTTCTGCCCTCTTCCCACCAACTCCATCTTCTTTGGCAAGATGTAGGACACTTGTCCCAGCTTCCTCATCCTTCTCACTGGCCCTTCACTTGCTGATGCTGGCCACTATGCTCAGCTCTGAGCAGCATAGATACAATTGCTGCCCTTGAGGATGCCATGTGGTCAAATAGGGAAGAGAAATGAAGATAGTTGACTTATAGTGTTGGATCTTTGGGAATGGTAGAGCCATTTTTCTGCCAATCCTGTCCCCCTCTCCCTTTCTGATAAAACACTAACGTATATAGACCTTCATACAGTAATATCCTAATATTTTTGCCATATTTAACGATTTGATAGATAATATCACCAAAGAAACTTTGCAGAGTAATGATAAATCCACCTTGTGCTCACCCCCCTCCTTAATCCCACCTACCACAAATGGAGTAATGCCAGTAATTTTCATTGAATCTTCACTTGACTATAACTGGAGAGTGGGATGTCCTCTGGTGGAAAGGTATAATCTAAATATGCTAACAATATCCCAGTCATAAGTTTATGGTGGCTTTATTTTTCTCATGGAGCTATAATTCATCATGTGTGGGATTTCCATTTAAGTGTATTTCTTTGAGTGTTCTGATCAGTTTAGTCATATAATGAATGTTTAGGATATCCTGTCAGATCGAGGACCTTGTATGCTATAATCAGAATGCTAATTTCTTAAAAATATCATTTAAAAACATTTTGCACATATGCACGTACAAATGAGAAGTGGAGGGTGTGCACACAAGCAAATGTGGTTCCAGATGGACACATTTACTCTTTTTAGTATAAAGGTATTTTTACATTTCTGAAAACAATGGGTGGTCTAAAATACATTCATGCAACATGGATCAGAAACTCCCGATCATACGGTAAGTCGGCATCTTTCTTCCTCATTGGGTTGGGTTGAACTGTTCTAACAAATGGTAGCACTCTTTTATTCTTTATTTTTTCCTTGAAGTTAAAAGAAACACTTCTCCCGAAGTTATGAAAAAAATGGCCAAATCTTCAAAGTTTTTATGGTAATTAATTACATAAAGTTTTACGCCTACGAGGCATGGTGAAGTTATTAGTAGGTAAGTCAAAAGTGGCAAACTATAAATATAATGTCAAGTGTAAGATCAAAGATTGAAGTCCTATGAAAAATCATTTTAGTCAGTTAATTAAAAACAACTGATCCACAAATCCAGAAGGTTGAGTATACGCACAATATGTGTTTATCAAAAAAGTTAGCTGCATGTGACAAAGATATATTTATTTTCATTCTGTCTACCTTTTTGGAAAAGATTCCCTGATTTTCTGAATATTTGTCTTCAGCTTGGGAACATATTGAGAATGTTTACAAAAAATTAAATACAGCTTCCATTTTTGTATAAGATAACACATTTCTAAAGATTAATAAGACAGGGATATCAATACATATATTTAATTAACCTACTCTATTTTAAATGGGAGAATGACTTTCATTATTTTTGTGTTTAGAGTATTTTTCTGTGTTTGTCTAACTTAAGCAATGCACAGCAATTGTCACCTGCATGTGATTTTGGGCATATCAAAGACTTTTTATACATCCACTTACTATTTGTTAATCTTTTAAAACCATATTTGTATTTTTGTAATACAGCTGATATAATTAAGAAAATTAATTGCAAATTAAACAATAGAATACACTGTCCCATTTTCTACTTTCAGTCTTTGATCTCTCTCTTTAATTTTTTCTTCCCCTTTCCTTATTCGTATTCATTTTGATGCCCATCAATTTGTTTCTCTATTACTGTTATTTTTGCAATTTTCTGGTTCCTTTATAGCTTGCACTATTCTCTTTGATCTGTTTCCCTTCAAGCGTTATTTTTGGTGCTGTTTTTCATGTTCTATAAAAAAATATTTTTGCCTCTCTTCCCTTTATTCTTTTGATTTAACTCCTTCTTAGAACAAGAACAAACTCCAGCTTTGAGCGAACAGGTAAATGTTTTTAAAAGAGTAAGCTCTAAGAATCCTTGGCTTCTTGCTGATGAATAGAAATGGTTGAGAGCCTACTTCAAAGGCCCTCAAGAACAAAGAAACTTTTCTGAGGCCACTAACAAATCCACCAATTCTTTGTGACCCATCTCTGCCAAAAGATATGAACTAATGACAGGACAGACCTGTCTTGTAAGAGTAGCCAAGTAGGCTTGGGAACAAACATCTCCTTGACGTGATCAGGGGAAAACTTACTGTTTATCTCTTTAATAACCATCTTGAGGAAAATTAATGTAACTTTGTCCTTTGTGCAGAACCGTAATTGGATTGTGTGTTTCATTTATATCTGGACAAAGGCCAGGATATTGAAATACTTCTCGATATTAGATTTTCTTGTTTAAAAATTAGATTTTATTGGCATTCTCTTTCTGAGATTTCTTCATTAAAAGCTTCATTAAACATAAATCTTCTTTTACACAGCAGAAAACAAAATTATTTTAAGGAGGTCATTTTAAAAGTCTTTCGGAAGGCTGGTGCTAAGCTTTTCACTGGTGACTTGTCTTTTCCCAGGGACCTGGCATTCCAGGGATAAAATAATAATTGATCTCTGATTACAAGTGTCTAATATTAATTACATTGATAGTTGAAGCTATAATAATAAGTTGTAGTATCCTAGAGTCTAAGGCTATTGCAAATACACTATTTTTAAAATTTTGGGCTAGGAGGTATGCTGTAGAGGCTTGATTCAGTGACATCCAAACCTTGGGTGGGGGGGACTCTTTTATTCTGGAAGAGATATAGTCATCCTTCAGGAAGAGAGACTTTACACAACTACTGTGCTGAAAAATTCAATTGGGCTTTAAGTACATTTATGTACTGAACTTTGATTACGGCTTCTGAAAAGGGATGAACACATTCCTCACAAGGGCAACAAGATAAGAGACAGCTGTATAGTTTTCCCAGCTTCAAACTGTTCTTTATGCCTTGCTCCCTGCAAAATTGGATGCGACTCACTTCTCAACACTACACAACATAATTTTTTGGGCAGAGTTTGTGCAAACTCAGTTCCCCTCTCCATCTCTTGATATTGTGTTCCTGGCTCACATCTTTCTGAGGGAAGGGAGATAATTAAATGATTTGGTTTGAAAGGCCTTCCCCACTGGGCTGCGAACTTCAGGTGTAATAAAAATAAACAAACAAAATACGAGACGTAGATAAGGGAAAAATCATAATAAAGAGTGGTCCTATGTATAAGAACTTAAAACCGAGATACATGTGTCTGTGTCAAAAGCCTGTAAAGTGGGAACATTCATTCCAAGATAATTGAAAACTGAGTGTAAAACATTTATTGCATGAATAGATTTTTTTCCCAAAAGGACTAAATAGCATCAAAAAAATCTGGTTGTGGCTGTAACATACGAGCTTGTAACATTTTGTTAGTTTTTTACCAATAATCTTTTAAAGGAAACTATAGGTAAAATGATCCAGTCTCTGCCTCTGGACGAGTACCCGATGGGTGTGAGATGAAGGGTGGTGACTTTCAGGGCTCAGAGCAGGCTGGGGGTCTAGCAGCCAGGACTGGGAGTTGAGTAGAGAGCACAGAGGAACCAAATTCTGAGGCTCCAGAGGCCAGGATGGGTTCCAAACACCACATTTGGAGAAGATGGACCTCCAGAACTGGGTTGTAGGCCCAGGGACAGCAAGGGTCAAGGGAAGAGGTAAAATGGAGCCAGTGGGTTTCAGGAGTGGTGCCTGGAGAGTCCCAAGGCCACTTGCCACGGGGCTTGGCCAACTCTCATAGGGCAGGGAGGCTGAGCTCCCGGGGGCAAAAGTGATTGTGCAGCTGGTCTACTCACACCCTTCCTTAACCCTGAAGCCAAAGGTTAAGCTTTTCTTGGCCTTTCTTGTTGGAAATCTTTCACTCTCAGGATGATTCAAGGTCAGGAGTAAGTCCCACCAGCGCTCTTTCCAATCGTGTCTTCCCTGGACTGATGTGGGCATGGTGTGGCCAGGAGTCCAGAGCCTCCACAGTGAACACTCTTGTTTTGGGCCCAGGGTTTCTCGGGCAGGCTGCCAGAGTATAGGGTGTAGGGAGGGTTGGCTGAGGTCTCAGAGAGCACAGGGCAGTTTAAGTCAAAATGAACTCACTCTAGGCCACTGGAATTGGACAGGTTATGAACCCTGGACAGCTACCTGGTCACTCCTTCCACACCTCCCTCCTCACCAAACCTCCTTCAAATAGCTGGTCCAGAGACATCTAACAAATTCAGTGACAATTAATAAATAAGAGAGTGAACTAGTCTGGCACAGAGAGAGTAAGAAAAATGTAAAATAGAGCAGCCGAACTGACCAAAAGATGAATAATATTCACCAGAAAAGTATTCCATGATACAGAAAAAGTACTAGGGACCTACAAAAAGTGTAATGAAGCAGTAACTTCACTGCAGGAAGAACGCAAAGCAGCAATGCCAGAGCTGAGGGGAGAGAGGGCAGACGGCAAGGAAATCACAGGAAATAGGGAATTAGTCAGAAACACCCTCATAGATTTTAATTTACTCTTAATGGTTCAACACTGATAAAATGGACAGAAAAAATGTTAGGGTATGGAAGACCTAAATGGCATGATTAATAACATAACTATGAGTAATATACTAAAATCTATGACCTGCCAATAGAGATCCTATCCTCCCAATACTGTGGTTCTTGGATCTCTTGTCAATCTGTATTTGCTTTTTTGTCCATCTCATCCAGTTGCATGGCTCCAAACACAGTTTATATGCTGACTCCTCCCACATGTATATCTCCAGCCTGAACTTCTCCCCTGAACTCCTGACTCAAATTCATCTGCCTACTGGACATCTCCACTTGGATGTTCTGAAGCTCAACATGTCAAAAAACTGAACACCTGCCATCCCGTGCCTGCCAGCCTGCTCCTCTTACAGTCTTTCACATATTAGTGAGTGGTAACTCCACTCTAGCTTGGGCCAGGTCCCCCATCCAATCCATCAGCAAGTCATGTGAGCTGTACTTTCAAAAAGTACCCAGAATCCAACTGCTTCTTACCACCTCCACTGCTCCTAATCCAAACCACCACCATCACTTACCTCCTACTGGCCTCTCCACTCCTGCCCTACACCCCTCACTGCCTATTCTCTCACAGCAGCCAGAGTGATCCCATTAAATATAAGATGGATCATGTCACTCTTCTGCTCAAAACTTTAAGTGGCTTCTTATCTCAGAATAAAATCCAAGGTCTTATAATGACCTGTAGCTGTCCCCCAGTTACCTCTCCTAAATGCCTTCTCCTGCCACTCTCCTTTTCACCCCCTCTGTTCCAACCTCACTGACCTCTTGGATCATGCCAGGAACAGTGTCTCCTGCCTCAGGGCCTTGGCACATGCTGCCCTTCTGCTCTTCCCCAATTGTCCACATGGCACACTCCTTTGCTTCCTTCAGGCTTTTCCTCAACTATGGAAACTGTTCTTTAAATGAAGATGATATTTGGACATGCTGACTTAAGAGCTGTAGATGATGGGGGTTCAAAACAAAGACTGATTTAGGGAACATATAATAACAGTGATAAATGCTTACACTAGTGCTTTGCACTTTACCAGGCTCTTCAACATACTATGTGTTTTGTTAGCTATGGAAAGGACACCGTGACAGCATGGTATCATCTATGTTTTACAATGGGACCAAAAGCTCAAATAAGATACCTCGTCTAAGGGCACGTAGCCAGTAACTTCTAGGATCAGAAAGCACAAGCTTCACTCCTGATTTATGGTCCCAGAGCAAATGCTCTTCCTTCTCTACAGTGAAGTGTATTATATAATGATTATAATAATAATATATGATATAATAGTAATGATAGCAGCTAATGTTTACTGAAGTCAAAGCGTTGTTTTAGGCACTTTATGTGTAGTCATGCATTTAATCCTCCCAGAAGCCTAGGAGGTAAGCACTATTGTTATCTGAAGTTAACGGAGAGGAGGACAAAGTCAGGGGCTGAATAAACAGCTTGTCGGAGGTAAACCAGCGGTAGTGGCAGAGCCAGGCTTTACACCCAGGCACTCGGGCTGCAGATCCTGGATCTTTAACCACCACCCTAAATCCCTGCTTGGTCTTACAACATTTTTTGTCTACTTTGCTAGACATGCTAGATACCATCTACAGCCGGACATAAGTGAATTCTCCAGTTGGGTAATTAGAGATCAATGTGTTCACAAAAGATTTCTTGAAGACATAGGTAGTTTAAGAAATACCATCTTTAATTGAGTTTAAGTGTGGAAAAGTTCAACCTAATTGCTCTTTGTCAGGTGTCATAAGCCAGTCAAGCATAGGTGTGTGGTTCCTGAAACATCCCATGACCACATTTTCTGAGGTCGATGTCTTATCTTTGAACAAGCTGCCCACTACTGCAGATCAACCAGCAACCAGCCTGTGCCCAAGAGCTTTCCATTTTGGCAGCCACTTGAATTTCTCCAGGGAGACTCCCAGCAGGCAGAGAGAAAAGAGCATGCCTTACCTGGGGTGATTGTAGGCTATCTGCCGGAATTCGTTGTTCCAGTTGGGTCTTCCATAGAAGGTTTTCTGCTTTAACCCCGTAATCACGTCAGCATTTTCATCCCAGTGTAAAGCTATGTGAAAAGCCTAAAATAAAAATTGTGGTATCAGAAGACATTTAGAAAAAAAACAAAGAGAACCTGCTTCTAAATAAAGGATGAAGTAATCACGCTTGTTCGTAGATTTAATACTCAAAAAAATTTTATGAGACTGGAAATGCTTATCATTATTATCAGATATCACCGATTTTGCATTTTAGGACAGGCATCATATCTCATTTATCTTTGTATTCCTCCTTGGACACTAGTGAAACAAAGTGCCTTACACCTAGGAGATGGGCAATGACATGAGCCTGGGAAGAAGATTTTTCTTTAAAAGGATGAGAGTAATACAGTAAATATGGTTTAGGGAAAGCAAGCACTAAGCTGCATCCCCTTTTCTGCCAAACTTTTCAAAAATTAATCTCCACCTCTGTCCCCATTCACGATCAGTTCTGCCAACTGGGGTACAATGGTATAAAATGTACTGTTCAGGTTCAAGTGCTGGGAGGATGCTGATTCTGGCGTCCTCTGGACATGGCGGCCAAAGCATAGCAAGGGGCATGGTTGGAGCTCTGTGCCCAACCATTTGGCATCAAATTACTCAAATGCACCCAGGCATCAGGTCACCAGTGTTCAATAAATAAGAACCTGGGGCATAGCAATGCCTGTGACGATTTTTTAAGTGGCTGAATTCTGGTAGCTACCTTGCCTCTTATGTCTCCTGAGATTTGTGTCCCCTCTGCTCGCCCCTTAGACCCGTTCACAGCTCTTGAGCTCATGTGCTCCTTTTGCTCACATCCTCTGACTCTCCGTGCTCCTGACCAGTTTGAGTATCAACCCCGCTAGGCCAGCTCTTACCCCAGGTCCCTGCTGCATGCCTGACTTCCCTGGCTGGCCTTCTCATCAGTCTAGGAAAACAGCCAGGGATAGGCAGATGGAGCAGAAAATAATGGAACTGCCCTAACAGGCCAGTAGATGATGGCAGACCATGGCAGAATCGCAGACATCCAGCCTGCAGGAAGTTGCCTTCAGGCAAGTCTGACCCCAGGGAGCAGGGCTACTATTGGGATCAAGTTTGGGAGTAGGGCTCCAGGCAAGGAGAGGGAAAAATGGCGAGAGAAGGGTAGGACCTTCTTCTTAGGCAGGTTTATCAAGACAGGGAAGCATGAGGTAGGAGACAAGAGTTCAGGAATAAGAACTGAGGTGATAGTTGAGGACTGAGCCTTGGAAACTGGCAGAAGCTCTGTGGTCAGAACTAGAACTCAAGGTCAGAGTTGTATTAGCCTCCAGATTGGACTGGCAGTGCTACATCCCCACAGCCCTCTTGCTTAACAGTAGGATTGACTGGTGCCACATGGGAAGCTGGTTTCAGCTGTGGGCAGAAGAAGGCAGAGATGGTCAGCTCGCTGTTGACTGAGTGCCAAATCTAAAGATAACTCAGGCCTTATTCTCCTTGGCTTCTCCACCACATGCCTGAACATTGATTGCTTCTTCTTGATTCTGTTTGCATTATAAGATCCTAGTTCTCCTTCTCTCTGGATCTTATTTGATTCAAGGAAGAAACATTCAATTTTGTTTTCTTATATTCTCCTATCTCAAAATGTAGCTGCCTTCCCAGTCTCTAGTTTCAGCTCTCTGCACCTCTCTTGGACCACTATTACCCAAAGAACTTCCATTTTCATAGCCCAGGTAGCATCATCCACCAAGATGAATCCGAACTTTCTCTCCTGAGCCCTCATCTTCCTACCTGAGTGGAGTCCTGCCTCTCGAACTCCCCACACATACCTTTGTGTAGAGTTTCTTCTGTTACTTCAAATTGATCATCACAGCTAAAAATGAATCTTCCCAAATAATTTGTAACTTCAGTTTACTTCCACATACAATGGTTGAGTGATTTCTATAGGCAGGCAGTGTACTGTGACTGGAATGGTACAGAGAAGAAAGAGAAGTCTCTGCTTTGTGAGGAATTGGTCACTGAGGGAGGGGCAGCCCACGTGTATGACTGCTATGATATGAGTCAGACCATGATCCTTCTCTACTAGAGACAGAAAGAAAGTGCTCTGGAGAAATAAACAAATCACTCTGGTGAAGCTCCAAGTGATTTTGACTAAGAGAACTGGGGATGGCCATAGGGGACTGGGCTTTAAGGAATGATTCAATACAGTAGGCAGTGGAGAGGGACAGAGGGCATTAGGTGACATGTCTGGGAGAGGGAACAGTATCAGCAAAGACATGGAAGCATGAAATTGCACAGCATGATCGGAAAACACACATTGTTCAGTGGCTCCAGTGCCAGATAAAAATGATGGGAATGGGATAGAACAAGTGTTATGCTTCAGGTCAGGAAGGGCCTTAAAGTACTTGCTAAGAAGTTTGGGCATTATTTAATAGAAAAAAGGGCCTTTCCAGCTTATATTTGTGGTACCGCTGAACTATCAATCTCTGATGTTCAAACATTTAGAATTATATTTGTTCCATATTTCTTAGCCTAATGTTCAATTAATCTCCAAACCCCGTTGATTTGCCCTTCATAATACCTTTTCCATCTGTCCCTTCTGTTCTTGTCATTCTGCCACTTTAAGGTTGCTGAATTCAGTTTAACAATTGGTTGTTTCTAAAACAGCCTTTGATTCCTTACTGACAGAATGTACCAATTATTTTTTTTTCCGAAATTTGAGCATCTAAAGAATTTCCAACATGTCATGGCAAACATCTAATAACATGTCTATTTCAATTTACTTGTATTCAGAAAAAAGGTATATTTTAAATACTTTTGGAAGTGGCAGAGATGGGATGGGGCAGAGTTGTGTTGTCAAAAAATCAAGCAGAGCCTCCATCTTGCAACTCCCAGATGACTGGGAATGCCTAGTGGACACTCAGGATCAATTCACTTTAGAAGCAGAAGAGCAAGCATGGGACCAGACAGGAAAAGACAAAGGCTGTGTCTGTGCTTCACCATATGGATCATTAGTCAAAAATCCCATTTGAATACAGAAAATGTTTGTTTGGAAAATATAATTAACGCTATTTAATTCATTAAGATGTTTCAAGACTAATTCCCAAGAAACCTGTATTTCAATTTATCCCAGAGGAATAAATATTTGAGGCCAACTGCAAATAAGACCCTAAAAATTCATTTAACTACTGAATTTCAAGCAAAGTCTTATTCATTTGCAGAAGCACAGAGTCAAATTACAGTGAAGTTATGTAGGGCCAATGTATTTGTCTGTCTATGTGTGTGTGTATGAGAGAGAGAGAGAGAACCCAGGACCTCGCAGGGGTGTGTTCACTTGTAAATTTAGTGATTAATGCAAATCTTGGCTCAAACACACTTTCCTTAAAGTAAATATCAATTGTAGTCGCTACAGAAGTGCTGATTAGAACATAAATTTCATAAGCTAGTAATCACTTCACTGTTAGCTTCCATATTTGAAGAGTTAAAAAAGATATAAAATGTAATAGTTATCATTCATTATTATCAACATTGAAATACTATCATGGTGTAATATTTTGATATACATTATTTTTGGTAAACTCAGCCTTAATGTTTCATTAATACAATACATTACAGAACATCTGCCACAACAGAAGATCATTTTGATCTTAGGTGAATAAACATATGTGCACACAATTTCTAAGAATGCCTTAAGAAAAAGACATCTCTAGATAAATCTTGTATTCATAATAATTGTTTTCTATAGGAGCTCATGTACTTTATAGTACAAAATGTTGAGTATAAATACATGGGAATTTTTTCTGTTTACCTCTGAACAGCTCAAAGCATAGAATTAGAATCAATGAAGAGCTCAACAAGACAATAGAGCCAATCAATAATATTCGTTTCATGTCACTAAAATGACAAATGCAACTTTTGGTGACATCATTTTTCTTGGGTTTCCAAACTTGGAACTGTCTTCTGTGAACCAAACTCTTTTCCAATCTTCTTTTCTATTCTTCAAGTCAACTTTAGGTTCTTTTATTGCTGCAATTTGAATAGCTTTTTCTAATCTGGTTTTATTATATTCTCCTTTACTTTTTAAGAACATAAAAATAATTCTTTCGTGCTACCAGATAACTATGCATAGAGCTCATTATTGAAATTGTTCCTTTTCTCTTTGCTCTATTATTACATGAGGTAGATAATATTGCTCATTTTCGGAGTCTTATCAATACCTGATTTTCATCCCAGCCAGTAAGAAATATATGATAACTTAGAAAGTGAGTTTTCCCTCTCTCACTCATCCACGTTTCCAGCGAGAGTAAAAGATCAGCAAACCACTCAAAAGCTGTCGGATCCCGGCAAATCCAGTAGAAATACACCTGTCAAAAGAGAAGGCAGGAGAACAGATCTGTCCTTAATGTGCTGATAATCACAGTCTACTTTATCTCCATTAAATTATTTGAGCCCAAATGGGCACTTCTGCAAAATAACATGCTTCTCTCTGCCAGTGAACAAACACTCACACTGTGATTTCTTTTGAAAAAAATTCACATTGTGTTTGAAAAAGCCCAGAGTGAATTCAGAGAGTAAGGAGCCTGTGGGTTGTTGCCAGTTTCTCTGGATGAGGATCAATTCACCGCCTTCCTGGCTGTGCTTCTTCTGAACTGAGGTTAATAATCATGACTAGCTGTGCCTTTCACTGCTCCCGAAGGGGGATAAACCCTTAGACCCACCCGCTTCATCTTTACTTATGACCTAAGCTCGGGGTTTGAACTCTCTTCTCCAGAGACCCCCAAAGGCTTGTGCACCAACTCACTTCACCAGCATGACCTCAGGAGTGTAGAGATTATGGTAATTGCAGAATCAAGCCACACAGGCCAGAAGATTTCCCTCAGCCAGACGTATCAGTGTCCAAGAAAGCTGGTGGGTGGTGACTGTGGTTGTGTGTCAATCGCTAAAATGAAATTATGGCTAGGAACTTTTTTTTTTAACTCTCTGTGTTTTGCAAATGGCCGGTGACAAGAAGTGATTTGGGTTCACTAAAATAAAGGCTTAGTTTTTGTGCTTTGAGTTTCAGATAACTGTATCCGGAAGAAACCACAGGAGACAGATTTATTAATTCTCCTGATTCTTCTCACAGTCCTACCTCCTGCTGCCCATTACTGTTTCCTGCACCCCCTCCCCGCAAAGAGACATCTCTACTGCTTAGCCAGATCTATCAGGGGGCGGGTATTGATCTTCATCAGGAAGTATCTCCTCCAATAGCCAGTGTTCAGCCAGTCCTGGTGGTCTAGTGGTTAAGATTCAGTGTTCTTACCTCTGCCACCAGGGTTGGTATCCTGGTCAGGGAACCACACTACCCATCTATTGGTTGTCATATGGTGGTGGCTGCGTGTTGCTGTGATGCTGAAAGCTATGCCACCAAGGTTTCAAATACCAGCAGGGTCACCCATGGTGGACAGGTTTCAGCAGAGCTTCCAGACTGAGACAGACTAGGAAGAAGGACCTGGCCACCCACATCGGAAAAAATTGGCCATGAAAACCCTATGAATGGCAGCAGAGCATTGTCTGATACAGCGCTGGAGGGGGAGAGGATGGTGTAGAAAGACCGAGCAGGATTCTGCTCTGCTGTCCACAGGGTCCCTGGGTCACTAGAAGTCGGAATTGACTCCACGGTACCAATAACAACAAAGCCAGCATTCTCCTTCCTGCCTCCTCCACCAGCCAGCTCACAATCATTTAATGAAAGTAATAGATGAGATTTAATTAACAGATCAAATTCATGAGGGAAAAAAAATCACAGAATTCAAGACTAAACATCTTGGCTAAACATCTATCTCTCTGAGTTAGTGCAGGAATTTATCATATTAAAATATTAAATCAAATGGTCAGGGGAAAGGGACATTTGAGCAAAGATGTGGTCTGAGACACAGGGTGACGAGCAGGGGGATGACGTGATCTCAGGAAAGATGATGGGAAGGGGCACTCAGGCAGCTGTGTTGAGAATAGACAAGGGAGTGTAGGGGGCGAAGAGAGGAAAAGTGGAGGCCAGGAGGCTGATTTTATATCCCGTGTTGGTGATGAATACTGCTATCTGCTTTCACTTTGTGTAGTGCCTAATCTAAATTATTCTTTGAACACCTTAGCCTTCCCTTTAGTGTACTTTGCTCCCGGTGGAAATAGAAAACCTACTGACTGAATTTAATGCCCTTCTCACCTCTCCCTCTTTCCTGTTCTCTGTAGGTTGTTTTACCTAAGAACATTAATGGTGGCATTTGGTATAGAACAAACATCATTGATTTATTTTCTATTATTTCCCACTCTTCAAGGAACACGCTTAAAATATTCATATAGGGATAATAAACCAAAACAGCTGCTTTTTAAAAAACTTGTCTATTTCAAATCCCATTCCAATCATCCTTACTGGAAAAATGCCCACATCTTAGCTTTCTTTACTCACTGATGCTTATCCTTTCAAAGAGAAATCATTTCTGTCCTTACTTTCTTGTGGCATAGCTGTGTGTCAGCGTTCTTAGGGCTCGCCAAGCCTTTTATACTTTTTGTTTCCGTGCAATGGCTTTGTGTGTTTTTCCCTCTGTAATTGACTTAGAGGCGACACCGGGCAGCTTTGGTGCAAGAGGCACTGGGCGGGCACTGAATAGGCTCAGGAGAAGTGCTTCAGGCAGAAAAAGAAGAAAAGAGACTTTGAACAGAGGAAAAGGGTATTTACTTTGACTCTCTTTCATCTTTCAAATGGAGAGGGACACTCACTGTGAGGGGACAGAGAGTTCCACCTCTGCATTTCGTCCGGTGGGAAGGACCTGGTCAATGGTAGAAGAAACATCCCAGACAATAGGCTACCCCTCTGTGATCTGTGCTCCCCGCACCCACCTCTCCTTCGTCTCCAAAAATAAAACAACCCTAAAATCAGTTACCTGTAGAAACGATGGCTTTCAGAATTCTGTAGCTGATATCAGAGGCCAAAAATATTTAAAGTTATTTTAAAAGGTTTTGTTAAACAGAAAGTCAGCCTCAGTAAAACGATGAAAGTTCTGAACTTTCGTGGTAATGAAGTTATTTCTTTTATAGGACTCCTCCCGTACTTTTTGTAGACATAATAGATTCCCCAGATGTTTTAGGAGACCAAGCCGGGACTGTGTCATGGGGTTAGGGAGTTGTGTGTGCATGTGCCCTGTCACAGGCCTTTGCTGTCACATCATTCCCGGGCACTAACGACCGGACCAAACTCAGCCGCGTCCAGTCTCGGAGGGTCCTGGGTCCGAGCGACACTTGCGGTGCTGTGTTCTCTGTGAACTCCATCTCATCCCTGTGTTCCCTGCAGCCTGCACTTCTCTTTAAGAATTCCATAGTAGTGCCTGTTGACCAGGTCAAGGCCTTCTGGGGCCAGTGGGAAATGGACCTGTGCTATTTTTTGGTAAACAATTCCAGAAAATGAATTGAAAAAAAGAAAAGCTACTTAGCTATTTTACTTCCTCTCCCAGAGCCTGCATAGGCATCTGTGAACACAGGCAGAGGACACATCCAAAAATACAAGCTGTATTTCTTTAGGCCCAAAATCAATTTTCCGGGAATAGCATGGGGACAAAAATTATTTATTTATCTATGGCCCAGAATCCCTCCAAAGAAGGAAACTGTACCTGAGGGCGCAGGTTTAGGAGGCAGTGTGGTATGATAATTAAACATTGTGAGCCCTTGACTCCTACAACAGTCCTAGACCCCTGGCTTCACCATCTATGAGTTGTGTAACTGGGGGCAGGTTATGTAACTGAGCCTAGATTACCACACATGTAAACTGGCAAAAAAACGTGGAACAATGACCCATGAGATTATTCAACGGAAGCATTTAATTCAAGATTTAACAGACGCATTAAGTAGTCTGAGACGTTAACTGCTATTGGTACTATCCTCGCTGTCATTTGGAGGAGCTTACAGAATGAATACCACATGTTTATATTAGGGAGCAAAGGGAGCCGTTTGCTTTACTTGGGGTCTGTGTCCCCACTGGTCACTCCTGATTTATAGAGATGGTGGTCATTGAGAGGAGGTGAAACTAAACTTTGTCTCTAGTAACAGTCTTGAAACCTCAGCATTGATTATAAAGACTTAGTTCTGAAAAAGTAACCATTTCACTAGTGAAAATGCACCGTAGGCTCTGTGTATGCTAAATCCACATGGAGGTGTTTTATAGGGTGCCAAGGCTGACCTTGACCTCAACTGATGCCTCCCCCTAAGAGAAGGCCAGGGGATTTGCACCATGACCTTGCCTCTTCCTGGGCAGCACCCTATGTTCCCCACTGTTATGGACTGAATGTTTGCATGCCCCCAAATTCATATGTTGAAACCTTAACTCCCAATGTGATGGTATTTGGAGATGGGGCTGTTGGGAGGTGGTTAGATTTAGATGAGGCCATGAGGGTGGGGCCCCACAATGGGATTAGTGCCCTTATAAGAAGAGGAAAAGACCACAGCTCCCTCTCTCTGTCATATGAGGATGCAATGAGATGGTAGCCATCTGCAAGCCAGGAAGAGCATCCTCACCAGAACCTGACCCTGCTGGCACCCTGGTCTCACATTTTCAGCCTCCAGGACTGTGAGAAATAAATATTTGTTGTTTAAGCCACTCAGTCTATGGTGTTTTTGTTACAGCAGACTGAGCTGACTAAGACATCCACACTGTACAAAATAATAACAGAACTGACAGAAGCTCCAAACAAGCAGGGCGATGGAGACTTTCCATGGAGGGAATCATGACGATTTTCCAAAAAGAGAACTTTTCTCTCTGAAAAGATAAAGACTGTCATTGATTTTTAGAAAATGTAACACTGCCTCAATAAATGGTTGCTATTATGTCCTGGTTTTTACTTTGTTGTTGTTGTTGCCAAGGTCATCCTGGATGAACAACAGCAAACAAATTTTTTTTTTTTGAGGAAGATCGGCCCTGATCTAACATCTGCCAATCCTCCTCTTTTTGCTGAGGAAGACTGGCCTTGGGCTAACATCTGTGCCCATGTTCCTCCACTTTATATGGGACGCCACCACAGCATGGATCGATAAGCAGTGCGTCGGTGCGTGCCTGGGATCTGAACTGGTGAACCCCGGGCCACCGCAGCGGAGTGCGTGCACTTAACCGCCTGTGCCACCTGGCCTGCCCCAACAGCAAACAAATTTTGAAGCAACTATTTCTTCTTATTTAGAAGCTTCCCTAATATGGCTTCCATGTCTGGTTTCAAAGAGATAAAATTGTTTCTCCAGTTACCCATTGTAAGACTGAGACCAGCCCTTGTCAATAATTTTTTAGTCCTTAAAACTTTTTCTTAAAGCCATTATCCTTAATGTTAACTATTTCATGGCTATCCTGATGCTTTGCCCCGAGACCAAGGACTGAACTTATTGTGCCTCAGTTTGTTCTAACTATAGTTAATAATACTTGTTGGAAAATCGAGATGTTCATTAATATAGACATGTGTTGCTTAATGACGGGGATACATTCTGAGAAATGTGTCATTAGATGATTTCATCATTGTGTGAACATCATACAGTGTACTTACACAAACCTAGGTGGCATAGCCTACAACATACCTAGGCTATATGCTACTAAATTATGGGACCACCGTGGTATATGTTGACTGAAATGTCATTATGTGGTGCATGACTGTAGTAGAATGATTAAATAAATTGTGAGATATCCATACTACAGAATGTACTGAAGGCACTAAATAAAATGAAGTCTATCAGTAGGTATTGACACTTGAAGGTGCTCCAAGTCATAACAGAAAACAAAAACAAAAAAATTGCACATCTCTCTCTCTCTCTCTCTCTTTCTCATTCTCTCCTCACATCCCACATCCCTATTTGTGTAAAAATAAAACAACGCCCTGCATGTGTGTATAGGTGAGTATGTGTATACAAATGCATGGAAAAAGAATAGAATAAGATGCACTCAGCTGTTTAATGGTGAGCCCCCTGGAGAGCAAAGTGGTGGTGGTGGTTAGTTTGGGGTGGGAGGTGAATGAAGGGAGATTTTTGACTGTTTGGGTATTTTATTTGAATCTTTTACAAGGACATTGTCGTCATGTATGGCTGGTGTGGTTAATAAGCCAAGATATTAAAAATATTGATAAACCAAGATACTAAAAATATTAATACTAGTCACCTCCCCACAGGCAATGGTGAGGCCCAGTGAGGCCTGAAGTCTTTTGAGGCTGCCTAGTGAAAGATGAGAAGCACATGCGTTTTCTGGGGAGACAAAGATGGCCTCGTGCTCCCCAGTTCAATTGATTACAAGACTCTCAGTGGTAAGTATAGATGATCAATTCCAGGAGCACCCAGAGCTCCAGTGTGAGAGAAAGTGAAAGTAAATAATTCCTCAAACTAAACAGATTAAATTAAAAGCATTTTTCATTCATTAGAAAAAAGAGCAGGCCCTCCTTTGTTTTGTTAATGTATTTAAGTAGAGTATGGATTTTTGCCTTTCTTGGCCTTTTCGCCTTGTTCCCACTGGCCCATGCTGTCTTTTTATTTGAATTATCTGTTTATTATATTAGGTTAAGAACCCAAAGGCCATTTTGCATGGGACACACTATAAATACCCATTATCACGGTTATATATTATTGACCTGATAAAGGAAGACAATTTATGAAGAAATTAGATTATCTCAGTTTTTCTATCATCTGTTTTATTATAGTCTGAAGATTACATACGCAGTTAAGAAAATGAACCAAATCTTCCAGTTGGCAATTCTCTTAGCTCTGTCTACACGGCTGTGATATTAGGGAGACTAAATGTGTAAGCCAATATATTTATGTCAGCCATCATCCCTCTCCCTCCCAATTCGTACACACCTATTTCATTCATCATTTTGACAGTTTGTACAAGCAAACTGTCCTAATTTTTTTCAAGAGCTCTTTTCACAAATTGAGTGTGATGTGGAATTAATCATACCCATTAGGCAGGAGTTGGGAGGACTTTCATTACCATGGGGCATCTTTATCCCTCAGCACTAGGCTTCCTCCATATTGGATCACAGAGACTTCTCAGCCACTCACAGCCCCTTCCCTCATCCCAGAGGAGCACTATGTGATTATCTGTGGTCAACTAAGTAAAGTTTGACTCTTACTCCTGTGTTGAAAATACCCCTTTCATATATTACATCTTTTTTTGTTTTCTTCACAGCAACCCATTATCATATTTATTGTTATTTTGCCTTGTTGGGAAGTCTCCTCCTAACCACTTCTCTCTCTTCCTATCCCTCTCCTTCCCACTATCTTTTTTTTTTTTTTTTTGGTGAGGAAGGTTGGCCCTGAGCTAACATCTGTGCCCATCCTCCTCTACTCTGTATGTGGGACGCTGCCACAGCATGGCTTGACGAGTGGTGTGTAGGTCTGTGCCCAGGATCGGAATCCACAAACCCCAGGCCACGAAAGTGGAGGGCAGGAACTTAACCACTATGCCACCAGGCCGGCCCCTCCTCCCCACTATCTTTAAAAATAAAAGATAGAAAGAAATTTTAAAATGCCAGCTTCAAATAGAAAGTGTTACACATGATCCCAAGCGGCAAGCGTCCCTCTGGCTATTCTCCTGCATTTTATGTAGAAGTGTTCTAGAATAATGAGGCAGAGGAGAAGGATAAAGAGATAGAGTTTGCAATGGTGACAACTGAGAAACTTTGGTGCAAATTGTTTATTGTAGATTTGCAATGTGAGGCTTGTGTGTGAAAATGTATGCCTTTATGCCAACCGGTGTTTTACACAGGGAGGAAAAAAATCTGACCTACTTGCAATTAACCATTTAGGCTTAAAATTCTAGCTCTGAAATCCTATGCTGTTTCTTTGCCTTTCCTTGTTACAGAAGAGAACATTCTGAAAGATATAGCCTAGATCTATAATTGTGAAGACGCTGTTAGATAAATATGCACTGCTTAGCTCTGCAGCTCTTAAAAAATTATAGAGATTCTGACAGTTTAGTGGAAGGAGTAGTATTTATATCTCCAAAGCATGTGGGCGGCCCTGACAAATATTAGTTACATAAGCCTAATGATAGCTGTACTCAAACAAACACAAAGTTGCTTTAAAATAGAGAAACTTCTTAAACTTTATCTCATGCGTGCAGACTCCAAGGAAGTGGATCTTCAGTGTGATTTTTCAGCCTAAACTTTCAACGGCATGAAATATCATTTCTTTCGTAAAAGAGCTTTGACGTGAAAATCAGAAACATACACTCCCATCCTGACTCGATGGCTTTGGACCAATCACTTCCCGCTCTAAGTACAGACGTAGACTCTTATTTGCATATGCAAAGCTAGGAGGTTAAGACCCCTCAAGATATTTTGTGATTCTATGCTTTTAGCTTCCTTTCTTTCATATACCATTATTCCTACCTTTATTTTCAGCTGACTATTGTCCCAATATTACCCCCAATTTTTATAAGTTATAAAAACATTGTTTTTTATTTCCAATTCTATGGTTTCTGTTTTTTGGAATAGAGATCAATGTCCCTGTTTTATAGTTGTGTGGTAACTGCTTAACCCTCCCACTGAAACAGCCTTAAGAAACCCTGTAAACAGAACTCAGGAATAACAATAAAATGATATCAAGATTTTGTGGGTTCCTATATGGACTTTAAGATGTTGTAAGTTCTTATGAGAATTTTTCCTCTCTGTTTATAATAAAATAGTTGAAAGTATTATTTTAATTATAAAATTACTGAACAAATAGTCTTTTTGGTTAAATAAAAAAATGAATGAATCTTAGTAACATAGAGTTTTACAAATAATTATGCAGAAGCCATTTGGTCATTGATTTGTTAAAAATGTATAGAGCATGTGTGTGTGTGTGTATATATATATATACATATCTCATTATGAAGATATCCAGAGAAACCTCACTCAAGGAGCTCAGAGTCTGTTGGGGGAAATAAGACATTTTGTGAACATGATATAAAAGGACAGCACATGGGTAATAGGGGTTGAGAGAAAGATGAGGTATGAGGAGAGTAATAGGTTTTCATGTCAGTATAAGAGGGCCTGGCACGTGGTAGGTGCTGAATAAATATTCACCGAGTGAATAAGTGAATGAAAGTGAGACACAATCCATCACCATCTCCATGTGAAATATCCTATGACCTTTAGTGTAATGGAAGCTATGAAGCAATGAGCCACCTCTATAAATGAGTTGTACTTGGTAGACACCAAGAGGAAATAAAGAGCCCAGGAGGGCTGAGAAATCATCTAAACCATAACAAAGCATTGCTGTGGGGTCCAAATATATAAAACAGTGGCCATTTTGCTTGTGTTGCACCATAGACTGAATGTTTGTGACCCCCCAAAACTCATATGTTGAAACCTAATCCCCAATGTGATGGTATCTGGAGGTGGGTGTTTGGGAGGTGATTTGGCCGTAACGTGCCCTCATAAAAGAGACCCCAGAGAGCTCCCTTGTCCATTCGCCATAGGAGGTTATAGCTAGATGGCCATCTATAAACCAGGAAGTGGGCTTTCATCATACACCACGTCTGTTGGTGTGTTGTTCGAGCCTCCAGAACTGTGGAAAATAAATTTCTGTTGTTTATAAGCCCCCAGTCTGTGCTATTTTGTTACAGCAGCCCAAACAGACTAAGACACTTTGTTAAACTTATTGTGGTATAGAGGAAAAACGACGGACTGCAGCACAGCAAGGAACTGGATTCAAACTTCCTTTAATATTTATGGGCTCTCCATGCTTCAGGTTCCTTATCGGTAAATTGAGGATATTACTCATCTGAAAAAGGTATTATGACAATTCTGTAGTATGACTCTATCACTCTTATTAGTTTTGTGATCCAACTTTAGTTTTCTCATCTCTAAAATGGGAATAAAAATGGTTAAGTACCTTAAAAAGTTGACGTGGGGTAGTTATGAGTAAAATGCATAACCCTGCCTTCTAAGTAGTCAATGCTCGACAAATCTAGGCCAGTAATAGTAATCTATTTATGTCTCTGGCAGATATAACAAAGCTTTATATAATTTTATGCATATTTACACAGTAATATTTCCACATTATTTATTTGTCTTATTTGGTATTAAAACTCCCTGTTAGATATGGACTCTTATTTCTCTGTTGTGGGGATCAGGAAACCCAGCTCAGAGAGACGAAGCACTCAGGATGTTTCCAGTAAGAGAGGAATTAGGCTGAGGTATCGTCTGGCCAGGAATTGCAGTCTTCCTACAATACCAAGACGGGAGTCATGTTTACCATGTGTTGGTTATGTCATAGAAAGAGCCAGATGGACCTGAGTTTGAATCCTGATTCTGCCTTTCATTACCTGTGTATTTTCAGGAAAGTCACTTTAGTCTCTCTAAGCTTCAGATTCTTCGTCTGGAAAACAGGCATGATATTATCTACTTTTTAAGGTTGTTGGGAAGATTATAAAAATTAGATGAGAAAATGTATGCCAAGCACCTGTCACTTGGACACTCATGAAATGAGTTTTGAGTGTGAAATGAGCTAATTTTACCCTTATTTCTTAGTTAGGAAAGCCCCAACTGTAGGGATCATCCAGTCTGGCACAGCCCCCAGTGCTTCACAGAAGGCTGTTCCTTAATAAATGTTAGGAGAAGAAAGGTTCTGGCTAAATAAGCCTCGGAAGGGTGTGTGAAGCAAGATGGAATGAGGTTCTTTTCTGCAGGACTTATTTCATAGACTAATAGATAATGTGAATCTTCTACAGTGGGATTTGTAGCAGAACTTCATTAAGTTCATTTGGCCACAGAATTCTCTTTAGTGACTAACGTTCCGTAGAACACACACTGGGACATGTTGATCTAGTCAAGCATCTTCCTTTGGTGGGGGAGGAAACCGGAGGCTAGTGTCAGCCAGAGGAGAAGGGGCAGAACCAGGACCAGGACCAGGCTCGCCTGACATCCTGGGTCTTCCTGAGTTGACACCGCTTGGTGTTGGCACAGCTCCCTTTCTCCCACTTCCCTAGTGTCTGCTACTGGTCCTAAGAGGGATAAAGTATGGTATGGAGTCTCTGGATAGGACACAGGAAGGGAGGGAACCATGGAGGCATCTAGTTAGAGAATGTACAAGAAATGACAAGTCGGAGATTCACAACTGGATGACAACACAAGTCGGCAGGCCAATGAACCCTAGTTGTGGCATTTTCTTAAGACCCTCTCATTAAGACCCTGAGTCTATGAGAGGAAGATATTGAATTGTGCACTTGCAACCATAGTATCACGCTAAAGAGACTAAGGAAAAGGCTCCCTGTTAATATTACTAACTGCAGCCCAGTCACATAGCCTCTTGCTGCCCGTTCATATTTTACTGACATGAGCAATTACATGTCCTGTAATGGCAATGAAGCAATAAAATTTATGTCTTGTCATCTTTAACAAGATTAGACATAACCCTTCTCATAAATGTAATACTGAATGGAGATTTTTGAGAACATAAGTATAGTTAAAGATCCTTGAGTTTATCCCTCATAGTTAATTAAAATCCTCCCCAAGAATCAGCAGATGATAGATATAAAGACTTGGAACCTTTTAAGCCATGGAAGGATCAACTAATGATTTTTTCCATACCTTGCTCAGCTTCAGCTGGGTGTGTGACTCACAACACTTGTACCATAGGGATTTCAGAAGAGCGGCGAAGGGGGTGACCCCTATTCCCGCAGCGATGCACACGCTCACAGGGTAGTGAAACACGTCCGTCAGCGCAGCTCCGAATGGCCCGTCCACTGCCAGCCTGCAATCACAGAGGGCAGGCGTACGACGTTCAGAACACTCTGCTCTTGAAAACAAAACCACCCAAAACCAGTGCTTTTTACAGGGTGTGTTTGCAAGTGTGTGCAGGGAGGTTGGTTCTGCGCTGGAGAATGCCCTATCTGGAGAACTTGGATTTAGCATGAGGATATGGAAGCTTGCATCATGGGGGACGACCAGGCAGTCCAGCCCGGGTGCCATTCTTGGAAGGACAAAGCCTGACTTCTCTGGCTCGAGCTCACCCCTCTTCCTTGTGGCACGCTCTTCCTACAGTTCTCAGAAGCTTGTTTTGGCTCCAAGCGTCAGGAAGACTGGTAGAAGAAACCTTTTCTTTTTCTTTCTTTCTTTTTTTTTTCCCGTTGCCATCAGAGGAAAAGAGCAGAAGCATCAAGATGGTTTAGAAGCTTATCTGTCCTTTTGCTAATATACTTCTCCCCTGGTTTTATTCATTCAATCTCACATCTTAGCATGTTTATATAATTTTAGTTCTAATAGAAGCCATTTATTTGGAATAAATATAATTTTGAAATAATTTGTCAGTTATGTAGAGTTTCTAAAACTCATTATTTTAGATTATGTGGACTCAAAATCTGCAATAATTAGGCCAGTGGCAGCACTCTTCGTCTTTGCTTAGCAAGTTTTTCTTTAAAAGGATAAAGCATATTCATTGAATGTGTACAATTGTCTTTAACATGATCCTAAATGGATTGGCCCCTGGATTCTGCTCCATTTCTCATGACCAGTTCTCCACACTGGCTTTTCTTTCATTTCCTAAAATACACAGTATCCCCTTCTGCCATGGGGCCTTTGCACATGATCATCCAAGTAATCACTTGGAAACTCTGCCCCAATTTCTCCCCGCTCCTCTTACTTGGTTAATAATTACCCTTTCATTAGGTCTTATCCCAATCATCATTTCCCTGGGGAAGACTGCTTGGACCACTTACACTAGGTTAGATCCCCTCTTATATAACTGATAGCACCATGTAGCCCTCCTCTGTAGTCCTCATCACAGTTGTAATTTTACAGTTTTTGGGGTGTGTGTGTGCATGATTTGATTTGAGTTTGTCTTGATCACTAGACTACAAGTTCTACAGAAGGAGGGGCCATGTCTGTCTTTGCTCACCACTGCATCCCTGGACCTTGCATGCTCTCCGACCTGCAGTTGTTCAATAACAATTTGTTGAATAAATCGTAAAGGGTATGTTTAAAATATTTCAGTCAGCAGAATGTATTAAATAACCTCAACTATTCCAAAAGTACACATTTACATATGAACAAAAGTATGCTAATTAAAAGGTTTCTAAGTTATTCACAACCATTCCCTAAGGGGTGTCTGTCGAAGGCACCCGAGGTTGGTCCATTTGGGCTTCCTCTGTGCTCATGAAAGTTCAATTGAGTTTATTCTAAAATATTCCATATGCCAGTCATCCTAATAATTCAAATGAACTCTCCTCAAGCTAATCTTAATTAATAGGGCTTTATTACATATTGATATATGGAAATGGAAGAATAAAACTAAAAGATCATTAACCAGAAAGGGTTCGCATCTCAGCCCACTGTTGATTATTTTATAAATAATTAGATAAGGGGAATTGAGAGAGAAAAAAATATGAAACTGTCCACGGATTAAAATGTCTTATTGTTAATTGTTTTTATAATTAGTCGTAGTTGGGATTTATTTGACACTGATTTGAAAAGATAACAATTAAATCCAAAGAAGAACTCTGTGTCATATAATCCACAGAAATACGTAATAAACAAACTTGTACCTAATTAGAATTGAGAATCTAAGCTGGAAGTGGCAGGAGAAAATATTTAGTCCAACTTCCCTGCTAATCTAGTAATCCTTCCTCCTGCAGCCCCCTGATAGCTGATCGCTTTCTGATGTCAGAATGCAGGGCACCTTGCTCCATTTAGGGGCAGTTCTAAGTATTAGACCATTATTTTTCACGTCTCACTGAAATCTGTCTTCTGACAACTCACGCCTCTTGCCTTCCTGAGAAACACACCCCAGGTCTTGTCACTTTCCTGCGTCTCAGGCCTTTAAATAGTTGATCATAGCTATCACGACAAATCGATTCTTCTTTTTTGGACCAAAATTTCTTCATTTCTCAAGACGTCTCACAATCCTGAGTTGGCTTCCTTTGCACAAATTCTTGACTGTCAAGTTTACTCAGCTGCTCCCTCTTTGATGTGGATACCAAGTTTAATAATGCAGCTTAGAAAACAATTGGCCTTTCCAGCTTCTGCATCGCGCTGTTCCTCGTTGCTTATAGTCAGCAGCATCCCCCAGTCACCTCTTCATCCTCCTGTCCTGTCCCTCCCAACCCACGGCCTTTATTCATCCACGTTGTTCTCCTTGTCTGATCAGCACTTTCATTGTCATCTCTGTTGCAGGCGACCTTTCTTATTTTGCTAATAATAATAGCTAACTTTTTTTATTATGCATTATGCTAAGAGCTTTACAGGGACTGTCACACGTAATCCTAAACAAAGCCTTAGGTACAATGATTATCATCTTCATTTTACAGATGAGGAAACTGAGGCACAGTGTTACATACATTCTTCAGGATCACACACAAAGCTGGACTTTGAACCCAGGCTGTCTGATGCTGGAGCCCCTGGTTGTGGGCAGCAGGTTAAATTGCTGAAAACTTTAGTATCAACTCTTGAGAAATTCCTCCATTTTACTTCAGAAGGTAGTGGCTTTTAAAAGAGCCACATTCTCTCCCTTTTTCCTGGGTACAGAGGAAGAAGTTTCCCTCTCTCTGTCTAGGTTTGCTTCTCTTCTTGGGCTCTTTGCCTCACAGATTCCTGGTGCCGAATTAAATCCTTTCTGGGTTCAAAACAGCAAAATAAATATGGTGCTCTCCCCAACATGTTTGATGTAATTCAAAATTAAAACAATATCGAGAGGTAAAATCATCCAAGGAACTCCAATAAAATTCTGATTCTTTCTATGTTGACGATTTAAACAAATTCTAGATATTCTAGGGTTTTACTGTTAATGTGTATGCCTACACACATATAGAGGCAGAGATCAAATGAATTTAATAAATGTAGGGAAGCTGCACTAATTACAACTACTCATTTTTATTCATTCAATAAATATTTATTGAGTGCCATCTAAGAGTTAGGGCCTGTTCTAGGCACTGGGACAACAAAGTGAACCAAACAAAGTCCCTTTTCTCATGGAACTTCCATTCAGTGTGGGGAGGTAGATGGTAAATGAATAAACGAGCAGATATTTAGTGTGTCGGGTTGTAATAAGTACAATGGAGAAGAATAAAGTAAAGCGTGAGGCGTGGGGACGACCGAGTGTCAGTTGGAGGCTGTTGTTTCATATGAGGTGGGAGGGAAAGGCCTCACTGGAAGGAGATCTTTGAGCAGAGACCTGGGGGAAGTGGTGGACCTGCCAAGCAGAGATCTGGGGAAGAGTGTTCCAGGTGGAGGGAATAGCAGTGACAGAGGCGGTAAGGAAAGTATTCTTGGTGTGGAAGAAAGACAAAAAACTCCTAGAAGAAAAAACAGGCAGTACACTCTTTGATATCGGTCTTAACAGCATCTTTTTGAACACCATGTCTACACAGGCATGGGAAATAAACAAACAAACAAAAAAGCAAATGGGCCTACATCAGACTAAAGAGCTTCTACAAGGCAAAGGAAACCACCAACAAAAAGAAAAGACAACCCACCAACTGGGAGAAAATATTTGCAAATCATATGTCCAACAAGGGGTTAATCTCCAAAATATATAAAGAACTCATACAACTCAACAACAACAACAAAACAATCCGATCAAAAAATGGGCAGAGGAGGGGCTGGCCCCGTGGCTTAGCGGTTAAGCGCGCGTGATCCGCTACTGGCAGCCCGGGTTCGGATCCCGGGCGTGCACCAATGCACCGCTTCTCCGGCCATGCTGAGGCCGCATCCCACATACAGCAACTAGAAGGATGTGCAACTATGACATACAACTATCTACTGGGGCTTTGGGGGAGAAAAAGGAGGAGGATTGGCAATAGACGTTAGCTCAGAGCTGGTCTTCCTCAGCAAAAAGAGGAGGATTGGCATGGATGTTAGCTCAGAGCTGACCTTCCACGCAAAAAAAAAAAAAAAATGGGCAGATGATATGAATAGATATTTTTCTAAGGAAGATATACAGATGGCCAACAGGCACATGAAAAGAGGTTCAGCCTCGCTAATTAATAGAGAAATGCGAATCAAAACTACAATGAGATATCACCTTACACACATTAGAATGGCTATAATTACAAAGACAAAAAGCAACAAATGTTGGAGAGGATGTGGAGAAAAGGGAACCCTCATACACTGCTAGTGGGAAGGCAAACTGGTGCAACCGCTATGGAAAACAGTATGGAGATTTCTCAAAAAATTAAAAAAAGAAATAACATATGATCCAACTATCCCACTACTGGGTGCTTATTCAAAGAACTTGAAATCAACAATTTAAAGAGACTCATGCACCCCTATGTTCACTGCAGCATTATTCACAATAGTCAAGACGTGGAAGCAACCCAAGTGCCCATCAACTGATGAATGGATAAAGAAGATGTGGTATATATATACAATGGAATACTACTCAGCCATAAAAACAGACAAAATTGTCCCATTTGCAACATCATGGATAGACATTGAGGGTATTATATTAAGCGAAATAAGCCAGACAGAGAGAGACAAACACCACATAATTTCAGTCATATATGGAATATAAACAAATACATGGATAAAGAGAACAGATTAGTGGTTACTAGAGGGGAAGGGGGTTGGGGGGTGGGCAGAAGGGGTAAAGGGGCACATATATGTGGTGACGGATAAAAATTAGACTATTGGTGGTGAGCACGCTGCAGTCTATACAGAAACGGATAAATAATATTGTACACCTGAAATTACACAATGTTATAAACCATTATGACCTCAATAAAATGATTGAAAAAAAATTTCAAAAAAAGGCTGGAGGAATGGCTGAGTGCAAAAAGGGAGCAGGGGGTGGGGCAAGGGAGCCCAGGGAGGCCTTGGGCGACCAGATCATGTTAGGCCTTGATCTGACAATGCACTCCACAGATAGAAAGCCCGCCGACTTCTGAGAAACACGTACTAAGTTCTTTTTGGGGGATCGTCTGACATACTGGCTGGTTTGTGAAGAGGAGAGTTGGTTGATAGACTGGATGACTGCATACACCCAGAGCCGAGACCAGGCTAGCAAATAGAATGAAGGTATCCACCTTGGCATTGCCAAGGCAGGGACCGGTGTGTGTGTGTGTGTGTGTGTGTGTGTGTGTATGTACTTTTATTCCTGATTTTAAGCATTGGCACTGCATTCTGAACCTTAGAATTCTGTTACATTGTCTCTTTTCCATGACAAAAAGGAAAATGTTTTAATGGAATAGTCAGGTCTTGTCATCTGACTTGGAGCTCTGATCTGAGCAGATGATATTTCTAGTTGGTTTGTTCTCACACCACTCTTTAATTCCAATGTTTGAAATGAAGGCACGGTGTGACTCTCCCAACTCACTAAACACAACAAATCTCAGTGCTACATAGTGACAGTTCAGTATCCCATGGGAATGGGGAAAGAGGGACAATAAGCTGGTTAGAATCTGTGCCTTAAATTTATTCTGGTGTCTAGTTTGTAAATATTTGTTAAAGTAAACGAGCTAAGCACCTATATTGGGCACAGGTATTCATTCATTCATTCCTTAAATATGTACTCTGTACTCACCACGTTTCAGACACCATTCTAGGGACGGGACATTTGGAGGTGGCCAGACAATGGCGTGCCCTCAGGAAGTTCCATTCTAAGTGTCTCCTCATGGTATTCCTCACTCAAATTCTTATGGCAGTGGCCACTGCTTGGTAGTTCCTGATACCTTCCAAGGATGGAAGGAGAAGGACTCTCCTGATGCTTCCTTTGAAGTATCAAATTCTTCCAAAATGTTTTCCTCAACATTTTTTTGTATGTGTCCCTGTTTTTCTGGGATCCTAAACATGGGTTTGCATGCTTATTGGGTAATCCTGCAGCCAGAGCGGGACTCGACTTTAAGCCATTGTTGACTCAAAGGAACCAAGGAGAGGTAATTTACACTGGGATTTCTGTCATGTGCCCAGGTTTTTCTGAATAGGATGCTATTGTGGGTTGAATTGTGTCCCCAGTTGGAAGGTTGAGGTCCTCACCCTGAGTACCTTAGGATGAGAACTTATTTGGAAATAGGGTTGTTGCAGATGTAATTAATCAAGTTAAGATGAGGTCATACAGGATGAGGGTGGGCCCTTAATCCAGTATGACTAGTGTCTTTTTAAGAAGAGGCCACAGAAACACAGAGATACCGACACAGGAGGGGAGAACACCACGTGATGACGGAGACAGAGACTGAATTGCTGCATCTGCAAGCCGAGGAATGCCAGGCATTGCTGGAAGACCACCAAAGGCCAGGAAGAGGCAAGGAAGGAGTCTTCCCTCCATGGTTCAGAGGGAGCATGGCCCTGCTGACACCTAGATTTTGGACCTGTAGTCTCCAGAATTGGGAGAGAATAACTTTCTGTTGTTTTCAGCTGCCCAGTTTGTGGTACTTTGTTACGACAAGCCTAGGAAACGAATCCAGATGGCATCATTGCGTTTCCACCCTTCTCAGATCTACCCTCTGCACATCTCTCTTGTAGCAAAATTAAATCATTTGCTTGCATGTCGATGTTGATTCCATTAGACCTCTTGAAGTCCTAGATAATGGAGGCAATGTTTTGCATCTCTGCATTTCTGACACATACTGGAGGTTAATTAATACTTGTTGCACACACACATGCAGGACTGACCGAATGAATGACACCACTAACTTTCTTGACTCTCAGATCATTTTGTCCTTTTATGACCTTCAATCTGTAATGGTTTGGCTCTTTCTCCAGTGTATGGGGTGTGCCAGATTAATTCTCACTCTGAGGTATCCTTCTTATGAAGACCAAACTTCACAAAATTTACAAATATAATTTAAAAACATCGGACTGTGACGACCAAAAGTTCGCAGGGCTGTCTTACTCATTGCGGGCTGCGTGTAATTAGCCAAGTGATGTGTTGGAGTTGGGAAAGCAAAATGCTCCGTCTCCCTGGATCATCACCTGCCTTTGTTGAACATTCGTTTTTTAAAGAAATGTACTGCTTCTACTGGAAATCTACTAAATTTTACTTTGGGTATAGATTCTCAAATTTAAAAAATGGACTCAAGCTTAAAGTCTAGAATAAAGATAGTGCTGAATTTGGTAGTATGTTGGCACACTAAAACACTTTACTTTTATAATATTCTAAATTATAGATAAAAAGGAAATGGGATCCAACCTTGGCAGTCTCCAGGGCTCCTTGAGGGCATGTCCCTCTGCCTCAAAGGCCTTACATAAAGCTTCCGTCCAGTCGCCAGCTGCCCGGATGTGCACACTGAAGAAGTCCTCCTGGGGAGCCGAGGTGAGGGTGAATGGGTGCCATTCCAGTGAGGATATGGACGGGCACTGTATCAAGATGTACTGCCCTGGTGCCATTTTAAAGTTACGCTTTTTCAGGTGAAGTTCTAGGACTCCAGAAGGATGGCTGACCACCTAAATCAGAGCAAGAGCGTTGTTGGTCTCTTTACTCAGGTTAAATAATAAGAAAATGGCCTTCATTCCAACAAAGGGTTTTAAATTTTAAATCAGCTTTTTTAAAGGTATCATTTATACATACCATTTGCTATGAGCTGCCAACGATCTTTGCCATCACCTTCATGTCTGGGTTGGCAGCTCCAGCAAGAATGAAGTTTATCTCCTTCACAGGGCTATGTCTAAAATTTAGGTAGCTGCACCCGGGTGCAACACGAGGCCCACCATGTGACTTTCTGTCTCAAATGGCCAAGCTTTTCTTAGCACAGATAACCAGACCCAAGAAAATATAAGCTAGCGTCTCACACATAGCACTTAATTATGCTTAAAGTTGTTAAAATAACTTTGCATTTAACGTGACTATTAAAATAGTCACAGAATTATCTCCACCTTTTAAAAATGTAGGTCCTGTCTGTTTTCAATGAGCTGCATCTTTTCTCAATCCCTTGTGAATTAACCCTGGAATTTCTTCATTCCAAGCGGAAAACAATCTTCAAACTCACTCTCAAATGTTTTGCCTTGTTTTAGTCAAGTCTTGCCCAGGCTCATGCCTAGGCTCTGAGTTTTAGATGTAGGAAGCATTATGTAAAGGTTCTTGTCACCTTTATAAGAACTTTAGAACTTGCTGCTTATCAGAGAGAAAGAACTAATTTCCCTTCTTAGATTTCCATCTTGTTTTCTGAAAAATCTCTCCAGGCCCCCATGTCTTCTGCGGCAAGAGGTATAAGGGAACAAAATTTAACGTCTAGATTCTGCGGCAGTATTTTTCCATTCAGAAGAGATTTTCACAGCATTTTAATCATTAGTGCTGTTTCTCCTCTCCCTATTGAGATTCATTCTGATTTTGCTATTAAATTGTCTCCCTAGTAACAGCTCTAGCAGATTTCTAGAAGTTTTACTGTCTGGCTTTTGATACGGCCTGACATCCTTTGGTGCCTAACTTAAAAACAGCAACAGAGAAAGAGCTTAAAACAGAAATATGAAGCAATTTCTTTGCATCTGCTTTCACGAAGACAGTTAAAGAGATATCGTACTTGGTTAATACTATATTTGCAAACCGGTACAGGTTTGCAATAGTGGAGAATTTCTTCCAGACATTTGTAAAACTGGAGGAGAGTATTTGGTAGCTTTTCAGTCTCCTAGACATGTATTCTTTGTCTATCTGCTCCCATCTTCCTCCAGCACGAGGTATAAATGGGAGAGCTGTGAGGAGGGATGGCAAGATTAGAAAACGCTACCAGGGGAGTGCTCATTCGCTAGAGTAGAGCTCCTTATACGTCCTTCCTCTCCATTTTGAAGCCCCCCGAGCCTCCTCTTGCTCTTGAACCTGAGAGTGTCTTTGGCTCAGAAGTTCCAGGTATGAGCGTGTGCTTGAAAATGTATGTATAACATTTGCGTGTTTGCAAAATCCATCTCTTTATGTGGTGAAGGAAGTGATTATACTACAGGTTACTATGACCAATGTAAAGCGTACTCAGTCCCCTTGTCTTTTTCCTCCTAGAGAGAAACAGAAATAAAGAGAAATACAGATGATTCCAGTCCTGTACCATAACCTTTATCAGAATTCTGTGTACTAGTCTGGAACCCTGATCCCTATCTTCAGTAAAATTAGTCACACTAAAAGATGCGCAGGATACAAGCAATTATTACAAGATGAGCCGCTAAATTACAGACAATTCTGCAGTAAAAATGGCAAATTAAAAACTTGGGCTAATAAAAAATTTTAGTCTACACTCAGGCTTTTATTCAGAAATAAAGCTACATGCTTACCTTGGTAATGACAACTTCTTGTTGGAATCGCCAGAACCTAATTATTCTTTCACATGCATATAAGACCACCGGGCCTAAAACCCATTTCCAAGCCTGCAGAGAGCAGCAGAAAGAAAGGAAATGGAAATGAAAATAGAATCCAAATATTTTCAATTTGAACCAAATCAATACATAACGTGATGGGGTTTGGACATTTTCCCTTAACTTTGGGTCAGTTATCAACAGCAAAGATGTCTCCTTGTATTAAATACTATAACATTCAATTATTTCTTGAAGTCTACAAGCTTATTTAAGAGATTAAACTCTTCTGTATTGGTTTTTATGCTTACTTGATCAATGATGCCTTTATGTAATTAGAAATAATTGAATTTGCAAAGAAATAAGAAAGCAGATTGATGTTTATGTTACATATGATAGGGTCATAAATGCTCCCAAACTCGGCCAAAGTCAAAGGCTTACTAAATTACTGAGCCAACAGAGGATGTGGGAAATTAAATAGAAACATTTTGAATGGTAATTTTTTGGGCCAACAATGCATCACAACTTGGGGGTTTGCCTGAAGAAACACACATACCCACCCCCACACACATACACACACTCACACACACACAACACATACACAGCCAATTGTGATCTAGAATAAAACATAAAGTTGGTTTCTCAGTATTTTAAATCTAGGTTTTTAGAATCAAAACAAAAGCCTCAACAACTGTCTAGAGAATTGTGACAGTGAACATTTCCATTCTTAAGTTACATCCTACGTTAACCTTTTATGAGTATAATCTGCACTATCGATGATAGTTTACCAGCAGGCTATCCTTGTACCAAGTGTTGGGCACAGCATAAGGTGTCTTCTTCCCCTAAAAGGGAAAGAAGGGGAACTTAAAAATTCTGAAGACTTATACTAGGTCTGATATCAAACAACCCTACGAGGCATATGGTACTCTCTTTATTTTATAGCAGAGGAAACTGAGGGTCAGCAAGATCACACAAATTGCCCAGAGTCACAAAGGCAATAAGATGCACAGTAAAGATGGGCCTGACCACGTGGCCTGTGCTCTTTCCAGGGCCCCGATGTGTCCCTTGAGCATGTACCATGTCATCATTCTTCTTTCTGTCTAGTGCTGACATAGATACTGACACTTGTTTTACAAAACATTAGAGACTCATGAATTCATTGAATTTCAGGATGTTAAGCGTTCTTGGAAATTTAGCCTGATTTTGCATTTAAAGAAGAAAAAGCAAAAACAATAACAACAAATAAACAAACAAAAAAAAGAAGAAAAAACACAATGTTCTGGGAATGAGTATGAGTTGCCTGGGAGACAGAGCTATATGACAGGGAGCTAAGACTAGAACTCAAGCCTTTTCCTAATTTCCCTAAATTCCCTCCCTGGTATTCTAAATCCACCCCACCTTACTCCTCCTATTCTATCCTAGGAGCAAGAAGGGCGTCTCGTTCTTTTGAACTCAGACCTTCAGTAAAGCCTCGCTGATTGACTTGCCATCTTGGTCGCTCATCATTCCATTACCACTTATCCTGCTCTGTCTTTTCCACGGACAGGTCGCAAGCCCTTCAACATTATTTTTCCTTCCGTTATCTCTCTTGTTTTTTCTGTTTCTCTTTTGTTTATTTCTAGGTCTGTTTGTATGGCACCTCTTCCCACCTATGTCAACCCTCTCTGCTTTTTCCCTGGGAGCCTCTTGTTTGCCTGATAAGGGCTCAATTATGCAGGCAACACAAAGCCATTTGACCCACTTATTCTTTTCTGCTCCAGTGGGGTTCAGCAGTGTGTTCAGAATGGCAAAGAGAGTAAAACCTTTTGTCCATCTATGCTGTGGGGGTGGTGGTGGTGATGAGGAGAGTAAGGGAAAAGACATGAAGGAGTAGACATGAAGGATGGGGTTGAACCAAGGGGATGAATCCTTAGGTCTCTTATGCTGGAATAAACCAGAAAGTGTTTTGAGAATTGGTTTGGATATTTACAGAAATGATAACAAGAATGCAATTCTTTCTATATGAGCTTAGAGAGATATATGCAAAAACATTCACATATTCTGTATGTATTTTTACAAATAATCTTCCACATCCATTTTATAAAGTTTTAAACATCACACACTTCATCTCGGTGGTGTCAAATCAGTCATGGTCTCTGATTTTTCCATGTTGATACAATGGAATGGATTATTTTTCTTTACACAGTCAGTCGGGAAGGAGAATGGAAGGTATCCATCCTTGGCTCTATCTCTACTTTAGTATGTAAACCCCTCTAGGAGGAGAAAGCCCAGGTTAGTTACAGTGATGCTCCTGGAGCTCCAGGAAGTTAGGCAGTGAGGGAGAGGTATGTCCAGAGGTGAGTATTAGAAGATTATTCTAGCAGCGATGACCAGGACAGACAAGAGTAAGGACAAGACGGAGGCCACGCCCTAGAGCAGGAGGGGCATGTGGGGCGGTAGAACCTGGGCTGGGTCTCAGAAGACCTGCCTTCTGGTCTTGGGGTTACCATCCCTCACCGTATGCCTTTTAGCAAATCTTGGGCCTTTTTATGTTCAAATTTTCTGTTTGGTAAAATGGGAGAGCTGGGGGAAATTATTATTTAGGTACTCTCCAAGCTCTTCAATGTTTTAGCTTTATTCACAGACATAAACATAATATATGTACTTGCAGATAGCAGCAGAGAGCTGACAAAATGAGAGGTGGGAGAAGGTCAGAGGTTCAGAACGAATGTTGAAGAGTGTAGAGAAGAAAGTTCATGCCCACAGTTAGGAGCCCTGGTTCCTTGATGTGGCTTTACTGGGAAAGCCTTTGTGACATTTGCTTTTGTAACCATAGGTAAGAAATTAAAACTCCTTGGGCCTCAATTTCTCCATGTATTAAATAAAGTGGTAGAACTATTTAGTATCTAAGTTTCTTTAATGCTCTTTAAGGCTAAGTTTCTTTAAAACACTCTGTGGATTCTTAGCTTTATTTTTTCTTCTCCAAAATACTCAAAAAGTCATGGTACATTGAGTATTTTATGATAGAAATAAAACTATGTTGATTTAAAAGCTACAGTAATGAAACTTGTTTCCTCCACTTTCACTCCTGGTTTTTCATTCCTACCAGAAAATAAGAACAAGCTGGCTTTGATTTGATTTTATGTGTGTGTTTATGAACGGCCTCTTTCTCTAGACAATAAGATTTCCAGGGGCAGGAACCACGTCTCTGAATCTTGCCTCTAGCGCAATGTCAGCTATATAATAGCACTTAGAAAAGTTTGCAGGATTGACTCTATCTCAGTTAAAGCTTTTCTCTATACCATTGACATCATTCCCTAGTAATTAAAAAAAGTCAGCCTTATTATTATTATTTGTTAATGTTGTAGTTAAATGAAATAAGGCGCTTCTTTGCCTAAGGAAGACCAGGCATATTTTGAAAATGGATTGCATGAGAAATTCTAGAATCTGGAGTTTTCTGTGTGTCTGAGTTAGGGGTGGAAAGGGGAAGTGAGACACGTGGGGGAGAAGTGAACTGCAAGATATAATTGGTTCCTTTGATCAGTTCCATTTATATGAGGTGATGTACAAAGCATTCTCAGTCCTAACATGGGGGTAGTGCACCGCTGAATTGGTGAATTGATAAATATTCTACCGATAAAAGCACCATGAAAATGCACCCAGTTAAGAGAGGCAAAGAGGCAGAGATGGAGTCTTGCACAGCCCGGGTGCGTGTGGTGAAGTGAAGTGCAGGAACACTTCCTTGTCCTTGGGATGCCTTTTGGATTCAGTGTCTATAAGACATCAGAGAGAATATTGTACAGTTCAGCCAAGCGGTAATTGCACAGCCCACACATGCTTTGAATCAGGATCCATTAAAAATAATGGGAAAGAGTGACAACATGTTTGGGTGTGCAAGGAGGTATAGGAGGAGAGTGAACAGAGAGATGGGCCAGTTCCCCCCTTCTAATGATAATTAATGTCAGCGTACGCTGCTGGGAGCAGGCTCTAGTCTGTATTCATGAGGTGTGGGAGGGTATTGATTTTTTTATGGAGACGCTGTAGCTGAAAATTTTAGAGAGGCATTCATGTTCCTCATTAATATGCAGGCTGGGTAGTGGCTACCGATAGTTGAGTTTAAGACAGAGACAATCTATACTGGCCATTAAAAGAACCACAGTCTAATGGGCACATCTATTCCAGTTCTCTGTTTTAAACATTCCTCCTAGCAGTTTTCACTCTTAAAATCCAGAGCTTAGTTTAATATGCTTGAGGATTTTAGAAAAAGTCAATCATTATATTCCTCATCTGTTGATGGCTTAATTTCCTAAATCCCCACTATTTTATACCATTATTCCATTTTTTTATGATATATCTTTTTTGGCACTTGTTTCCTCCTACTTTTAATCTGCTGGCTTCATTTATTTTCTTTCATGCATTATCCAGCTGTCCCAAGGTTTGCATTGTTCTAAGGTAACCGAAGAGACCAAATAGGATTATTATTTCTATTTACCTATGCCACCAGCTATAATGATTACAGCATACCCAGGAAACCTTACTTTTGGGATCTTGTGAACATTACCATGGATTCTAATTAATTAAGTCCCTTTTTGGCTAACATTGTCATCATTTCAGTTATGGGAGCTTAATTAGAACAGGAAGTAAATCCATTTAAACAGTCCAATTTTTTCATTCCCGAAAGTTGTACTAAGAAAGAAGGCAAGCTTATAAAGAGGGCACGATTCTCATTTGGTTGTTGCTTAATGTTCGTTTGAGAAGTGATGCTATTAATTCTCAGAATGGAGGAGGCATTTATGCAGGGGGACAGGGAGCTGAACTTGCTAAGAGCGGAGGGATGAGGCAATGCCTGTCTAAGTCCTCCAGAGACATTATGGTGCTTGCTGTGCTATGAATTCCCACAATATCAGACATCCATATTTAAATGTAAGTAGAAGAACACATTTCAAAATGGACAGAGTGCTTTTGGCATTAAACCTCCCTTAAAATTATCCATAACTCGATTTCTCCATTAGCACACTTAATAAAGAGTTGGTTCTGTCTAGTGGTGACATGGGCTGTTCTTTTTTTGAAGCACATAAAAGCTCGAGTTATTTTAACTGTGGCGACAGCTATTTTTAAAAGCTCCTGGGTTCATTCTTACCGAAGGCTCCTTGCCTGAAAATTGAGGCACCGGGCACTGAGCAACCGTCTGCCATTCAGCGTAGTGGTCTCTACAGAAGGTGACATTGTGCAGCAAGAGACTCTCGGGAGTTTGGCCTCGAACAATCCGACTTGCCATTTAAAAAACAAAACAAAACAAAACTCAAAAATTTTAAATTGATTTTGTGCAGCCTTGTGCTACCACAGATTTATATTCTACAGTGGGCTCTGGAATAACACTTCCACTGTCTTGAAACTTGGGCCGTCATTCATTTCCCTCAGCATCTTTATAAAGGGGAATTTAAGAAGCTTTGTGTAACTTTGAAGATCCCAGAAAAGAAGTGCCCCTCTGTGGTATCCTGTGTTAAATTGAAAGTGTCTATATTAGAGAATTCATAATGAAGGGAAATTGTTTGAACACATCCTTTCGTAGACTGTTGAATTTAATTAGGTTACATCTCGTCCTGATTGCTGATTTGGCCTAATTGGCTAACTTTGTACTATTTGGGTCTTTTGCAGATTTATTTAACTTCTACCCTTCTTGGTTTGTTTCTGATCACCTAGAACTTTTCAAGCGAAGATGTCAGAAGAAGTGCTCTGAATAATGGTACCTTTTTTCCCCAGTGACTACCAGCAGGCTTAGTGTTTGACAGGGTCAAAACAGGTCAGTGTACAGTGTGTCCTCAGGACTATCTTGATGAATTTGAGAGCAAAAAGGGAAGTTGGCCTTCATGAATGGAGCACTGGATCAAGAGTCCTGTAATCCTGCTATATCATATTTGCCACAATGCAGTACTGACTGCTCTTTGACAAGTTGCTTTGGTACAAGTTCCTTGGTTTACTCATTGGTGCACAGGCTGTGAAGCATAAGACATTGAGGTCACATATCTGGGATTTGTTCAGTTGCTACGTGTTTATGATTTATTTTTGAGGAACATGGTCCTCATAGACTGAGAAACTTTAGCATCACAGAGGCTCAGGTTCTGGGTAGCCTGTGGAATAACATGGCCCCTTTTGAATCCTAGGGTGTGGGAGGAGGGAGAGCAATGCCCTTGGAAACAGCCTGGAGAACTGACATCTTGGCCTTTGTCCCAGTCTGTTTTATGGAAGTCATCCAAACTTGATAACATCCCTTTGAGTTAGATGAACAAATCTATTTGTGAATCCCACGAGCAAATGATGCCCAGACATGGGAAGGGTGAATAATCAATAGAAGCCAGAGGAAAAGAATCTGTAAATTTTAACACCTTCATTCTCAGGTTCTAGGCAACATACCTTATATTATCTAAAGAAATTTCAGAACGTCCCACAAATGCAGTATCTTTTTATTTTTTATTTTTTGCAGTATCTTTTTAAAAATTAAAAATTTTTAATGTCTTCTTCTATGCCATCCCATAATAGGAAGATTAGTGGGCTTTAACACATTCCAACAATCCTACTTTACTTGGCATTTTGTATAGAATTTGCAAATTACTTTTTGCTGTAAACAGTAGCTGTAGAATACTTCAAGCTGAGAAGATTAAATGAGGCCCTTATCCTAAAATAAGCCTTTCAACTAAGTTAAAATGACAAAAAATTTCATCTTGTGAAATGTTATTTGGATATTAAAAAATATCTCCAATGAAACACTGCCCATTGAAATCCTCTTGTGCTTCTACAAGGCACCAGGGTATGAATGCAGGGGAGGTAGGATCAGGGGAGTGCACGCATAATTTTTGTGAAGAGGACTTCTAGACCCACGTGAATTATGAAGAGCTTCTTATCCTACAGGGGTTAACACCCTTGCATTGGGAGAAGAATCCGCAGAGAAAGGAAGGACTGACAGTCTTTGGGGTGGAATGCTTTGGGACTACACAGCATCCACCCCACTCCCCAAAATACAAAAGTCAGGGTGACGGATCACACATTCAGAAGAGCCAGTTGCAGGTGTTTTAAAGCTAAAAGAGACAAGAAAGCCTTTAGCCAGGCAGCAGCATAAATGTGAACATTGACTGACTAGGTTTCTAGGGATTAGCAGAGGGATGGGCAGTATTTTAGGGTAAAATACGCCCCCAGGGGCAATCCTCCCTTCCACAATGTTTGTGTACCAGACAAGCTTATGGATGGTGGGGGAACTCTTAATCAGGTATAGGCAGTGGCAGCAGCAGAAGTACGGCCTCCTTCTAAGAGTGAGGGGCTGAGATGGAAGGAACATTTAGAGTGAGGAAGGAGATTAGAGGAGGCAGTTGACTTGCTGAGGGGCAAATCCAGAAGAACTACCACAGGGTCCTGCACGGGACCCACAGTCACCGTGTCCTGTGTGACTTGCTAGGCCATGAAGTCTCTGAGGCCATGCACTTGCTTTTCCAGGTCTGGGCAGAAATGAAACCCACCTCCAGTACCAGTCCCCTCTGCACTCTGCAATGGTGGGAGAACAAGGTGCAGGACAGGGTATTCTGCTGATGTGAGAGGCAGAGGAAGAGCTGCTGGCAAGCCACACAGGGTTTTGTAATTTCACCAACCACACCCTTGTAGGTGTCCAGGAATGTTTAATTTGCGAAAGTGAAGACCCTTCCTTCAAGGCCTGTTATGAATAAAGGTTTGGTTGTCTGAAGCCTGGCATCCAAGGTTTGACTCTGCCATTTATTCATCCTGGGACCTTGAGCAAATCACCTAACCCTTTGAACATCTGTTTCCTTCTTATCAAACGGGATAACAGCACTGCCTCTATTGGACAGGACTGTTGTTGGGGTCAAATTAGTCATGCACATGAATGTGCTTTGAAAATTGTAACATGGAAAAAAAGCCATCCATTTATAAAATAATGTGGGGCAAACTATTTTGTAGACATCAATTGGTTAATTGGTCCAGAGCTATTTTGTTGCTATTTAAAGAATTGAAAGCATTATATTTGAGGGTGCTATACTTTAGGTGTTACTCCAGCTTCCTGATGAAGAGATTAACAGTATTAGACAGGTGTTGAACGCCAGAGTAGCTTTTTATGGGATGTTTGAGCCTAGATGTCAGGTGGAGAAACTGAAGTCTAGAGAATTCAAAGGGCTTGAACATGGTCACCCTGATGACTAGTGGAGCCCAAGTCAGACAGGCCATCTCAAACACTATCCCATCCCACACATGGGGTTTCCTAGTGGTTTCCTTTTGGTCAAACAGAAGTGAATTCTGGGTGTCAAAAATATATATCCTGACTAATCCCACATAAATTGGATTGCAGAAACAGGTGCTGAATGAAACATATATCTATTGTCATTCAGCATTCATTAAAATTCCTGCATCTTATAAAGATGTCAAGACTCCCCAACAGAGTTAGCTAGGAAAAATAAATATAATACTTCACCACACTCATGTCGCTTATTTTCAGTACTACTGAAAAAGGTCCATTGTGAATTTGCCACAGTGAATGTGCTTTTTCATACGTTCTAGGTGTCCTTTAGTCCCTGTGTGTCATGTTCCTCCATCCAAAGGACATTAGAAGATTATTTTGAGGTTCACAGAGATAAAGTCTCACACACTGAGCACAGTATGGACTTACCCTGCCCCGTGGATAGCCAGGCTGATGAAGAAGATGATGAAAACATGGTGTGTGTACCAGAACAACTCATAGGAGACCTGTCTAACGAACTCGGTGGAAGAGGTCATGATCAAGATTAAAGCCAGAGAGATCATCAGGCCGGTAACACCCGCAATTGTTGTTAGCAACTCAGTGGTTGTGTTCTACAAGAAACAAACGACATGACATTAATATTTTGGCTCTACTTTTCCATTTTAGGATCAATACTTGAGAGTCCAAGGAGGAAGCAATTCAAAATGTTCTAATCAGAAGCATATTAGCCTCAAGAATGGTCCCCACACAACTCAAAAAGGGACTTCCTTGCCCTTTCCTTTCCCTCATCTGATGGCAGACATTTGCTTTGCTCAAATTTCATCAAATGTCATTTCATGAATTACATTTTTTTCTTCTCTATAAATCAATTTTCATGTCTGAATTACTATGTTGAGTTGAAATTAGGACAATATATGAAAATGCATTTTAAAGAGAAATACTGCAAAATAAATGTTTCAAGATTTTAATTTTTAAAATAAAAATGTGGATCCCCATGCTTAATTGCATTTTAACATTAATAAACACTTTTTTTGAGAAGTCCCTTAGGGGCATTCCTAATAAAGCGTCTGCACACTCTGTTCCCCTGGTAGTTGTTCCTTGATCTTGCTTTTTAATTGGAAGGCTCATGACTTGCATTTCTTTCATGCCAGCTCAAGAGGCTTGGAATAAGGCTTCGTAAATCCGAGGTGATCAATAAAGATACAGCTATTCTTATCTGGTAGACACTGCCAAAAGGCCAGAATTCTGACCCGTGAATGTAGGGGACGGTTTAGAATAAGAATCACAAAGTGTTTTGTTTTTATTGTGAGTTTCCCATATTCTTGCCAAGTCATTAGTATTCATATATTGTGTCACTATCATTGAGATGCCCATGAGCTCAATAAACTCACACTGTATCTTTTGTCAGTAAAATCTCATTAATTTGAGCTGCTTTGAGATCTCGAGGTAATTGAGACAGGGACTTCTCCGCTGTTTACTTTTTCTTCATAGAGCAAACAGTGGAAATAAAATTGAAAGGGGCATGTTTAAAACATCTAAAAGATTTTTTTCTCAAGTGTACTCAGGCAGTTTAGAAATCCATTTACATCATATGATGTACTAATTTCAAATCATTCTTCTTTGCTTATTAAAACAACTCCCCACTTCCCTTTTCTTGCAACATATTTATAGACTGGTTTGAGTTGCAATGTATTCTCTAAAATAATCCCATTGCATCTCTTTAGAAATACTCTATAAAGTATACTTTGTGTTACTGATACTTATCTTTCTCCAAATACCCCAAATTAGAGGGTTTCCTAAACTTAATTGGTACTTACCTAGTATATTGCTTCTAAAATTTTGAAAGAACTATATTGAGAGTAGCTTAATCATCTTGTTAAATTGCTTCAATAGTATTTATAATAAATACTATTTACTGTATAATCTCTTCGAAATGTTGTGATTTATTCTTGGGTGTGTGTAGCAATGAACTTTCCAGAGCCTTAGTGGGGAAAAGAATTAACCCCAGTAGATGCCCCCAGAAATGATGCGGCTCAGCTGAGTGACCTCAAAGGCATTCCCACAGGCTTAGGGCATCTGTAGTTTTCATTTATAACTGTGAAACTTGTGCTTCTAATTATTGTAGGCTAAGAAAATGTAGCTCTACTTGATCAATAGCCTGATATTGGATACCATCTTAGGATAATTAGAGGACATAGACATGGAAGAATTTCCCCCAATAAAGACTTTGAATTTTGCTTCTTCAAATAAGGTTGCATGGGCAAAATGGTCACTTGAAGAGATAACCCAGATGGTAATGAAAAGATTTCCATTTCTTGAATGTGTTGTCTTAGGGTTCCTCTTGAGCAATACAGATTTTTTTAGCCTGACCAACATACTGGATGCGTATTTCAATATGGTAGTACCTGGCCCAAGGTTTAGGTCAACCAGGAAGAAAGAGGTAGGAGGTGGATTAAGCGAGAGGATGTCGTCTTCATGTCTTCTTCTCTACAGGTGGATTTCTGTGGCCACATTTTCAGTTTTCTTTTTGTTCCCCACATGTGCTGCTGCTCTGCACACACAGCTAAATTAAGGATGTCACTAGCCATGCAGGTCTCATTATGAAATTAGCTACTTTGCTCAGTATCTGATTTGGCAAACCAGCTATTCACATGTGTGCCAAAATATGACACAGGAGAAGAGACCCAGCAAACAATTTGCAAATTGACAATGAAGACATCCACTTTATAAACTCTGGATTTAGATGGCACTTGACCTTCTTTATGATTCTAACATCAGCAAAAAAAAAAAATCTAATCATGAGCTGCTTTTAAAATTTAAAATATTAAGGTTTTAACAGGTTATTGCATTTCCTGTTTAGGTGTATTATTTTTGCTATAAACTAATTAAATGGCAATAGTTTTTCTCCTTGCTCATAACCTCTTAGCAACAGTTATGGCAGAAAGAACTTTTTTTAAAAAGGTGAAATTAATGCTAACATTGGCAGAAACTTCCTCTCTTGAGCTCTTTTATCAAAAACTTTTGAAATACAGTGTTCCCGATAAAGGGATTGGAAAAGGAAAGGTTTTTCCAGATGAGAAACTGGGTAGCATGCAAGGAGAACTCACAGTGTGAAAGGTCCGGATGGGGTTGAGGTAGCTCTCATTTGCAGTGTTGCCAAGTTTGGAAAGCACAGCCGGAAGTCCCTCCACTTCCGCGGACTGGCTCGCGTGGTAGCGCTCCAGGTTGCACACATGAGCCACGATGTGGATGGCTACGGAGGAGGAGACAACATGGGACACGTGCCACGATGGATTTCTTTCTCTGTAGGTTCTCAAAAACACAATGCCTCTAATGGTCAAGTTTCTCTGATCTGGTTTTTGCAATCTCCAAGGAAGAGTGATTTATTTGTGCATCTATCCCAAGGTCTTGAATGGAGTGGATTGAACACTTCTGAAGATATTGTATGATTCAACAGATTCATTTCAATTATATTAAGAAATAAAGTCAACTTCAATTCACCATACTTTAATTATAAACATATGATCATTCTAGAAGTGGAATAGACATTATGATATCACAACATAATTATATGTTCCATTATATATTTTTTCCCCAAGAAATCAGAAGGCGTTATGCCAGAAAACTGTACATCATACATACCTATATGTGTGCATATGATATATTTGATAGATATGAGGGGAGGTATTGTTTTTGTTCTCTTTTAGACATTATATTTTCTATTCTTCCTTTATGCATTTTAGTATATATGTATAATACCCCTACACATACACATACATACATATATTTGCATCTGTTATTCCTAGTGGATTGAAATAAACCAGTATTTGTGGAAGTAAACCTCTCTGTATATTCTTAAGAAGAAAGCTCATCTTTTGAACTCTGGTCGTTGGTGGTGTGTAAATTCTAAATGAAGACAACAAGCTCTCAGGAACACAGTGTCATCTAGCCCGAGGAGTCTGTGCCCCATGCGACTCTTCCCTGTCTTGTGAAATCTGTGGGGAAGCCAGCAGTCACAACATACAGGCAAGGGCATCTTGATGATTTTCCTGCAAATGGAACAACTGTTGGGGGGCTAGTTGATACTTGCTGTTGGGATCAGATTCAAGTGTGAAATGAGAATTCATTATCCAGGGTATAGGTAATTTCCCACTTGATATATATATGTATTTTTTGGTGCCCACAGTGAAAAGCAGCAAAGGCTACTACTATTATAGTCTTTGCCAGTTGTGGGTGAAATCTGGGATCCTCCATGGCTGTACATTGTGGGTTGATGTGTGAGAGAATGAGGGAAAAACGAACAGGAGAAACTTCTGAGAATATTGGTATCATTTGGTCCCTGTGGTCCCTATGGTCCTAGTAGCAGATTTATTTAGAAATATCATCTTCTATTCAGCCACTTCTCTTTGTCACTTGAGTTCCTTCTGTCAGAGCCATCGCCTTTTCTGTCTTGCAAAGTTCTACTCAAGCTTTAAGACCCAACTCAAAAGTTGTTTTCTATCAAGCATTCTTCAATTCCACAGGCATAAATGATACCTTGATGATCACATTTCCCAGGCATTATTATTATGAGTATTTATTTACACCTACATTTCCCAATGGACTTTGACTCCTCAAGACTTGTTCATCTTGAAATCTCAACATTGCTTAGCACCAGTATGTACTTAAAAAAGATTTGCTGAGTGACAATGAGATTACAGAAAGGGAGAAAGGGTCAGAAAGTCAATCTGTAGATGCAACACTGCTGAAGTAGTGTTTTCACTGCTGATATATATATTTTTTGCACATTTTTCTTCAGCCTTTAAGTAGAAAGCAAGTCAAATATGCTTTTGGTTGGGGCCCATTTAAGAAGGCAAAGCATGTGATAGTGTTTCTGAGACTATGATGTCACCTGTCTCCTTGTGAGTTTCGTGAGGTTAGCATCCAAGAGGCAATGCGTTTCCTCCTTATGTTCCATTTGTCAACATACGTAGCCATGTCTATGAACGGGCTGCCTTGTTTAGTCTCAGTGTCCTCAAAACTAGAAAAGCTTATCTAGTAGCAGTCTCTTCCCATATACTATATATAAAATGGGAATTACTTGCTAAACTGAACACAAACGGTGTTCAGTATTCCTAATTGCTGTTTTCTGATAATTATATTAAAGTTTTGAAGAAACAGGTACTATTTCTCACGGCTAACATATATTGAAAATTATTACACTTTGAACACTGTTATTAATGCTTTAGGTGTATTATCTCACTTAATCCTTAGGTATTGGTCTTATTCTCGTTTTACAGACTAACATTCAGAAAGTTAAGGAACTTGTAGTCTGTTAATGGCAGAGATGGGATAAAACCCTATTTGCCTGATTCCAGGACCCCATCTTTTAACCTTTAAGTTATATTGCTTCTTTTCACTAATAAATAATTGTTATACCTTACTTTTTTACTGAAAACTAATTTCTCCTGTGGGCTTAGCTAAAACTCTTTGCGTAGTTCACTTGGTATCTTTAATCTAGACTCAAATAACTCCTAAGACATATGACTGAGCACAACCTTTGGAGTCCTTATTGTAGGTGGGTGTAAATACTTCTTTTACATTCCACCCCTTTATCCTCACTCTCCTGCTGCTAGCTTCCTTCAGTTCGCCCACCATGGACCAAAGCACACCAGACAGCGAGTAGAGCTATTCCCATTTTATAGACATAGGTACTGAGCTTCAAACCAAAGTAAGTCACGTATTTACCATTGCATAATTTACATGAGACCGTCAGAAACGTAATACAGGATAAATTTTTTGTCTTTTATATTCTACATTCTATAACATTCTTCTCCTGTGTAATGAGTTATTGATCACAATCTATTTTCTATTAGGTGGATTTCTACCTGAGAATTTGACACTGCTCAACTAAATTTAGGTACATTTATTGAATGAGCACCGATATTGAACTATTTATTTATTCTTATCGCCAGGTCTCCCATAACAGAGCTGAAGAAACAAATGAAGTAGTACAAGAAACTCAAGATGCTTTTGAAGAGGTATCTCTTGAGGGAATATGGTGAAAACTATTCTTTCCAGTTTTTTTCATGTACTTTAAAATTTGTGTCTTAAATGTTCCTTTACTCCATCTGCCTCCATCTTGTTTTCTTTTCTCAAGTAGAAGATAAAAAGCAGAATATCTTATTTTATCTATCTCAGAAATTCTCAGAGAGAAATGTTTGTCTGAACATTTTATTTCCTCTTAGATCTGATCCTAATTTTATTGTGATCTTGGCTTGGAACTAAAGATATCCTGGCTACCAAATATAGGCTATTGGAACATGAAAGATACCAGGGGAGATATTGATTTTTTTTTCAGAAATTATATTTTTTATTTTTCCTGTATACATTTTAGTTATTTAATATGAATAGCCATGCTATCTGTGCTTACAGTGACAGTTGCTTCAAGTATGTGATAAAATAGTGATATGGTTTTATTTTTCTCTCTCTTAGTCACCAATATCATCTCATGTTATTAGATTTGATATTAACAAGTAGCAGAAAGAATACTGAAGAGGATACCTCTCAGTTACTTAAGTTCTCTCAGCCCCTGTTTTCTCATCTGTAAAATGGGTGGATTGGAATAAACTATGCAATGTCTAAGCTCCCTTCCAGCTGTCTGGCTTCTGTGTCTCCATCTGAAGTTAAGAGGGAACATTTATCATCTAAAAGGAATCTATAATCCAATATGAAAGTATTGCAAACATGAAAATCATGTTTTAATATGTTTTCGAAATCAACACTGGCTAAAAGGGGCTTTTTAAGTTTTGTGGCAAATCCAATGCCATTAACTACACAGGTGTGCTCTTCAAGGTGCCTATGTAGAATTTCTGCTGATCCCTTGGGAGAACCCAAGATGCACATTTCCAGAACCCACCCAAATGTGCCAGGCTAAAGATGTTATAACTGGGTCCTTCCTCGATTTAATTTCTCACCAAAGTCCTTTTACAGTTAAAAGAGAACATCAATCTTGGAAACACTACAAATGCACATTTAATTGGTGTGTGAACTTCTGAGTTCAAATAAGGACCTTTTATTGAAGAGTGAACAAAAAATTCATAAAGGCTACAATTAGAGCCAGTTGCCCTGAAAAAGTTCCTTTCCCTTCTTTCTTTCCTTCTTTTTATTTTTCAGGAGATCAAAGACAGCATAATTGAGGGAGAATCTTGGAAGTGTGGTCAGTTCTTGCTCTCTTTCTGCCTGCCTGTCTATGATAACAGTCATTTTGGAGTTAGTCACCTCCTAATTAAGCAATCTTTGGAAATAAGGAGCCAGGAATAAATCCTGGCTGCACTTTTGCTCCAAACTTTCAAACTTGTAGTCTGATTTCTGTAGGAATACGCATTGACTATAGCACCCTGCACATGCCAGTCATTTGTAAATTGCATTAAATCGTGTTAGGCAGGACTAGGGATAGAGCCTCCTTGGGGGTCCCAGTGCCTCAAGCAGAACTGGATTAGTGGCAATTCTTTAGGGATCAGGTCCTGCAGAGTTTGGGTCTCTGGGGCTGTCCTCTACTGTGTGCCCTCCAAATCTTTTTTCTTAGTACCCTTATTCTGAGCTCGCTTCTCTCAACCTGTCCCTGTTATGTTTATTGACGTTTGTAGACTAATTTTAGCAGCTCATCAGGAGCTCATGGGTAATTGTACACCCCTGGAACCCAGCAGATGCAAGCTGTGGAATTTGCTGGAGAGAGCTGCCTGGGTCACTATTTACAGCCCCCTTTGAAGGAAGCTCTGCTCAAAGTACCACTATTCAATTGGAAGGGTCTTTAAGGTCTACTGAGGACCAGAGTCCAGAAAGATCCACATTAATAAGAATGGAAAGGGTGTGAAACTAAGATTTTTATGCTAGTGAGGTTATAGCTCCCTGAAAATGATTTATTAGTGGTTGAAGAATGCTCCAGCAGCTCTTATCATCGGCAGGCAAGCAGGAAGGCAGGAAGCCAAAAGAAGAAGAGTTCCTGTCACTGCATTTTCGGTGATGCCCTTGATTATAGATACCATTGTTTGCTTCTTCCCTCCTCCTCTCCAGCCTACTCGCACTAGGCTCTAATTACATCCTTTAATGATTTGACCAATTAAAGCCTGTAGTTCAACTTATAGGGAAACGGATGAGAAATTAGAGGCTGGCACGCAAACTTCGATGTGGATGCACTTCTTCCAAGGTTACACACCTCTATTAAGCCAGTCGGGTATTTGAAAAGCAGCATAATGGGCGATGCTAATAAAATAAGCACGGGGACATTTTCAGCTGCTCCCAAGTGAATACACCAGAAGGACAAAATGTGAAAAGCAAAGGTATATCTATGAAACCAGGGCTTAGCTTTTTTTTTTCTTTTTCTAAAAGCGCAGTTGCCAGCCGCATTTCTTAGTTAACGTGAAATGTAATAATTGCTTTGTCAGGGTTCGGGAGAAGTGCAGAGCTTTCTCCTCACCCTCCTGCCTTTGCCCAGAGTGTAACAACTGAAGCGCTGCTGGTTGCCATGGAGGTGGGAGATGAGGAGCACTTTGCTCTCAAAAGCAGTCTGACTGTGCTCAAGGAGCCCCAGGAGATGTCTGGGAGACTGGCAAAGCAGTGGGTGTTCAAGCGGAAGGGGGCCAGAGAGAATACTTGATTCCAGGGATTTGTGAGGGAAAGAGGGAGAAAGAGCATCCTGCTGCTTTGTGTTGCAGCAGAATGTGAATTTATCATCTTGGATGACTGGCATCATTTTGAATCTCTTCACTGCCCACCTTCTAGGTTTCCTCCACCGGGAACTGCTCCCAGTTCCCGGAATGACTCCTGCACTGTCATCTTGTAGGTTTCCCAGGAATTCCTTCAACTTCTTTTGCATGCTGGCTGACTCCTACCCATCCTCAGGTTTGACCAAATTTGTTGAGGATCTCTTGTGTGCCGGGGGCCAGGAAAGCCAAGTTGTATAAGGCACAGTCTCAGCCCCTGCGGTGATCAGAGTCTGAGAAATTTCACTATGAGGTAGGAGGTGTGACTGAGGCCAGCAGCTAAGTTGGGCCAACAGCCTAGACCTGGTAGGTCAGAGGGAGGCAAGCCTGGCAAGGAGTCCTGGATGTGGTGACGTCACATCCGGTGAAGAAGGAGAGGAAGAACGTTTCAGACGAAGAGAATAACAAGAACAAAGGCATAGACTGCTTGGGGACCACCAGTAGCTGGTTACTGCTGATCAGAGAAGCAAGGAGGTGTGGCGAGAGACGAGACTGGAGTGGTGGGCAGGGCTCCATGAGCACATCCTGCCTCCATGCGAAACTTGGATTTGATTCTCTTTGTGATGGCATCAAGTGAATGGAGGTTTCCAAGAGGTCCACTCCTGACAACCAGTCTGCACATCTCATAGACCTGGAAAGATTGCATTGCTGTTCCTCTAATTCCGCAGAGGAAAGGGCATAAGGAACTTATCTGAGATTACACAGCCAATCTACTACTACAGGCATAGAAAATAACTTGGTCTTCTGATTCTAGTCAACAGCTGCCCCTAATAATTATACTCCACTCTGAAAACAGTACTGACCACACTGGTTTCAGAAGGTTATAACTCCTACCAGAGTATCTTGCGCATGGGAGACATTCAATACACATTACTGATACATTTATGCTATTGATAGATGATTACATATAGAGAAATATACATACCCAAATGTTTAAGGAGAAAACTATTTCATAACATGTATTTTCCTTTATTCTTTTCTTCTTTTTCTGATATGTTTTGATGCTGTGTGTTTTTTTGTGCCTTTTCTTTGTAATATCTTTACAACTTTCTCTTAGAGTCCAATTCTGCCTCGAAGCTATTGCGTGGTGCTAGTATTCTTCCTGCCCTTTTGCTGTGTTTTATCTCCCATTTTAATGCAGGAATTAAAGATTCTTAAGATTTTAAAAGAAGCCTAAAGAGTTCTTGAATTCCCTTCTCTGAAGAGCCTCCCAAGGAACAATCTGGACACCACCCATAACACTTGGACACCACCCATGACAGGGAACTCAGTACTCTCAGGGACACTCATTCTGATTTTAAATAATTTTCAAGGTCTGGAAAAGACCTTGATTTCTGAGCTGAAATCTGCTCCCCTGCATCTTCATTCCTCCATGCGTTCACTCATTCATCAAAGATTATTGGCACCTGTGTGTACTCAGCGCTCTTGTAGGCCTTGGAACACAAAGATGAATTAGCCTTGGTCTTTGCCCTCCATCCCTGAGCTGGTTTTCTAGGACATGATGTCTTTTTACCCTTGTTTCTTAACAGACTACAAAGACCTTTTACAAATATTCCCCGGGTTGGTTTAATCTGGCGTTGAAGACAATCTATGGGGAAATCTCCCCGCATGTCTCACCACACACCCAAATTTGTGTTAATTGGCACTCGGGCACCGTCTGTCATGTCTTGTTGCTTAATTAAATCCACATTTGTTTTGAGTGTTCTTTTCACTCTGCTCTTTTTTATGCATGAGAGGATAAAAACAAATGAGGAAAACATTTTATAGTTAAACTAGTTTGAAGGAAATAGCCTTGAATCATAACTCATTATGGTTCAGATAGCCTTTTATTTCAGTGTATTTGTTCTCCAACAAAACCACAAGCCAGTTGGATATTGCCCTTCTTCTTGTCTTTTTCACCAGAGTTTAATCTTGGCCTTGGATGCTAATTCCTAGTGCCTTTCTCTTGAATTTTCTTTTTTTCTAATTCAAGAAACAACAACACTTTATATGGCTATAAAGTGTCATATCTTTTCAAGATCCTTTTATATCCACTAGCTCAGTACTCATCAGAACCTTGTTCACATCATCTTGGTTTTCCTTTTTCTTTTTAACTGCCCATTATACCATTTGATAGCCATTTTCCTATGACTGTGAATGAGATTTTGAATATAGGTCAATTTTATTTCGATGTGAATTATTTTGAATAACACAGTGTTCATTTTTCAAGTAGGTATTTTTTGTTGTATTATCAACAAGCTTAATTATTCACAAAGGAAAATGAAGTTTCATAAACTTTTCCTTGGCAAATCAAAGGCTTCGTAGGGAAAGCTGCATGAGTATAAATTAGAAGTTTAAAAATCTGTTTATGTAAGGTTTATCTGGTCAGATGGAAGGCAAAGATTTCTTTAACCTAAGAGGGAGCCTTTGGTGGGGGGGGGGGCGCGGAATAAGCAAAACTATTAAGTTAAACATTAGGTATTGTAAAATCCATCACACAATTAATAATAAGCACTTACTTGCATTAACAGCTATCCCATAGGCGACCAGTTTGTGGAATTTGAGGTTTTTGTCTAATTGCCTCCTCCATGGTCCTCTGCAGCACTGGAGTAACAAAAATAAAAGTCTCGGTTAGTGAAAAATCATAGTGATGACAGTGTCATGAGAGTTAAGAGCAGCACTCAGATTGTGCCTCTAAATTACTGAAAGTGGGGCTATGGGACACAAAATGAGTGGCCATCAATTAGTCAAACAGGCAAAACCAAATGATTATTACTGGCTTTGCTGAAATTTCAACTCAGTAAAAGTGATTGAGTTAGTAGTTTCCCTGGCTATAAGTCAAAGCTCTGGAATAAACCCGCTAATATCCATGCCTCAGCTTGCTTGGAAAATGAAGATGATAGCCATCATCCTCATCGATGTGGTTTAAGTAGTCTATAAGTTATTCCTTATTGCACAGAGAAAGGCACTATTTTCATCTACATCTAAATATTCATAAAATGATGATGATGATTATATAATAAATTATTTCATCTACTAAGAGTTAACGAAAGTCTCATTTTTCTGTACAATGTGTTACTCCATTTAGCAGGAAACACAGGGAAATACCCAACACGGTGAAATCCCATAGCTAGGAAATTTCCCATTATGTCTGGTAGGGGTTAAAATCTCTGTAATAAATTCTATGTACTGTGATTGTGCTTTCTGGGGCTGAGAACTCAGAGAGATGTTTCCTCAGTGGCGTTTGGCTCATCTTCTTATTTGTCTCCTTTCAGTCAGAAATGGTAATAGCTCAAGTGGTTACAATACTTCCATCTTTGTGAGTCAGGTCAAATTTTATTAGCCTTACTTTCCAGATGGTGTAAACGCATCAGAGAAAGGTTGAGTAATGAGTCCCCTGTCACATAGGGAGTCAATGGCAAAAGTAAAATTCATATCAGATGTACCAATTTCTGATTTTCAGTGTTAGCCACTGTGTTCTCTCTTACAAAGAAACAAACCTCAATCTAAACAAGATTATTGGGAATTTCATAGTAAAGTACATCTTTGTTTTCCATGGCACTTATATTAGTAAGTCATAATGACTGAAATTATTTCAAATATTTTAGTACTTACGATACTCGTCCCTCTGATGAATGAAATAAGGTTTCGGCTGATTGGTAATAGAATTAGCATGCAGTTAAAATTCAGGCACACGGCAGAAGCTCGTGCCCAAGCCAGTGTAGACTGTCCATATATAAAGACACAAGAAAGAGATACAGTGATAATAAGGAAGCTGGGGAAAATAGAATGCATTTTGTTTTCTGAAACAATGCGTAGTCACCAACTCTACTTACACCCAGAATAACTCGTGTGTAAAGGAAAGATTCTTCCTCTTCATACCAACAGAATGTGTCGATAAACAGATATAAATTCACTCCCAGCCAAGAGAGCTAGAGCAGAATGAAAAGAGAAACAATCAATACTATCTTCAATCTTTTCTTCTATTCAAAATCTCTTGAGGTTCTTCTTTCAAAGTGAAATGAAGAGCTTCTCCACACTAATCATAATTATTCCGTATATTTATTTCTCATAGATTAGTTTTTTAACAGTGATTATAGTGGTTAGGAATTGTTAACTTTATAAAAATGTTTTAAACATATATGGGCATACTATAAGGAATTTAGTGAAGAGTACAAAATATTCCTAATCAACATTACTATCATGTCATAAGTCAATGATGTCAAGAAGGAGGAAATCTTTGAAAACAACTCAAAAAGTGCTCTAGAAAAATTCCAATTTCAGAGTTTAATTCGAAGACTTCATTTGATTTAGAGAAACATTCATCCATTATGCAAAAACAAACTACTTGACTTTAAAAATAATTAAAAATGAACTCAATAGTAAAACAACTTTGCATCCTTCTCCAAGGGTAAATTAAATATATCTAATGAATGTTTTCTGACAAGTTTTAGTCTTTTAACCAGCGTAGTACTTCAAGCTATTTAGCGTGCCTGTACAAGTTATCCTAAAAATCAAAGACTATTCAATATATATGTTTAAAATTGAATAACAAAAATGATACTTACTACTAATATGACGGAGAGACTCTCATTCAAAATCCAGCACCCTGTCATGATAGCTTGGCTCCTTTGCTGTTGTCAAATTACTTCTTTCATTCACCTGAGCCTGGATGTTGTATTCTGAGTAAGGGCTTCCCTGCTAAATTATTTTGTCTTTTTGTCTTCAGAAGCACCTACTGGGAGTAGCTCTCGAGGAATTTCTAATTAAGGTCTTCTTGCCAAGGGCACATCACCAAGCTGACATGCCTCATGACCTGGGTGAATACAAGGCAAGTCTCTGTCTAATGATTCCTTTCTTCAAAGATTTCATTAGAAAAGAAAGCTCGTCTTATTAAATTATCCTCATGTACTTTATACTCCATTCATTTTCTACATGATTGCAGTCAAGATGATAATAAATCTTTATGTAAATTTGAGAAATAACCTAACTGCTGAAGGTTGGATACAGCAAAACTCTTCTCTTGAGTTTTCTCTACTTTGTTTATTTTCTCTTTACTTCCTTTCCCTCGCTTTTATTATTTTTTTTGTCTCTATGTGTTTGTTTATTGTTGTTATTATCTACTACTTAATGAAGGAAATCATACGGTATTTGACCTTCTCCCTCTGACTTATTTCACTTTGCATAATACCCTCAATGTCCATCCATGTTGTCACAAATGGCTGGATTTCATTGTTTTTTATGGCTGAGTAGTATTACATTGTGTATATATACCACATCTTCTTTATCCATTCGTCCCTTGATGGGCAATTAGGTTGCTTCCAAGTCTTGGCTATTGTGAATAATGCTGCAATGAACACAGGGGTGCATGTATCTTTACGCATTGGTGTTTTCAAGTTCTTTGGATAAATACCCAACAGTGGAATAGCTGGATCATATGGTAGTTCTATCCTTGATTTTTTGAGGAATCTCCATACTGTTTTCCATAGTGACTGCACCAGTTTGCACTGCCACCAGCAGTGTATGAGAGTTCCCTTCTCTCCACATCCTCTCCAACACATGTTGTTTCCTGTCTTGTTAATTATAGCCATTCTGACGGGCATGAGGTGATATCTCATTGTAGTTTTGATTTGCATTTCCCTGATAGTTAATGATTTTGAACATCTTTTCATGTGTCTGTTGGCCATCTGTATATCTTCTTTGGAGAAATGTCTGTTCAGGTCTTTTGCCCATTTTTTAATTGGGTTGGTAGTTTTGTTGTTGTTGAGATGCATGAGTTCTTTATATATTTTGGAGATTAAGCCCTTATCAGATGTATGGTTTGCAAATATCTTCTCCCAATTATTAGGTTGTCTTTTCGTTTTGTTGATGGTTTCCTTTGCTGTGCAGAAGCTTTTTAGTTTGATGTAGTCCCATTTGTTTATTTTTTCTATTGTTCTCTTGCCTGGTCAGACATGGTGCTTGAAAATATGCTGCTAAGACCAATGTGGAAGAGTGTACTGCCTATGTTTTCTTCTAGAAGTTTCATAGTTTCAGGTCTTACATTCAAGTTTTTAATTCATTTGGAGTTAATTTATGTGTATGGTGTAAGGTAAGGGTCTACTTTCATTTTTTTGCATATGGCTATCCAGTTTTCCCAACACCATTTGTTGAAGAGACTTTCTTATCTCCATTGTATGTTCTTGGCTCCTTTGTCAAAGATAAGCTGTCCATAGATGTGTGGGTTTATTTCTGGTCTTTCGATTCTATTCCATTGATCTGTGTGTCTGTTTTTGTGCCAGTACCATGCTGTTTTGGTTACTATAGCTTTGTAGTATATTTTGAAATCAGGGAGTGTGATACCTCCAGCTTTGTTCTTTTTTCTCAGGATTCCTTTAGCTATTCGGGGTCTTTTGTTGTTCCATATAAATTTTAGGATTCTTTGTTCTATTTCTGTGAAAAATGTTGTTGGAACTTTGCTAGGGATTGCATTGAATCTATAGATGGCTTTAGGAAGTATGGACATCTTAACTATGTTAATTCTTCCAATCCAAGAGCACGGAATATCTTTCCATTTCTTTGTGTCTTCTTCAATTTCTTTCAGCAATGTTTTATAGTTTTTGGTGTACAGCTCTTTCACCTCTTTGGTTAAGTTTATTCCTAGGTATTTTATTCTTTTTGTTGCAATTGTAAATGGGATGGTATTCTTAATTTCTCTTTCTGCTACTTTGTTGTTAGTGTATAGAAATGCAACTGATTTTTGTATGTTGATTTTGTATCCTGCAACTTTACCATATTCGTTTATTACTTCTAAAAGTTTTCTGGTGGATTCTTTAGGGTTTTCTATATATAAAATCATGTCATCTGCAAATAGTGACAGTTTCACTTCTTCCTTTCCAATTTGGATCCCTTTTATTTCTTTCTCTTGCCTGATTGCTCTGGCTAGGACTTCCAGCACTATGTTAAATAGGAGTGGTGACAGTGGGCATCCTTGTCTGGTTCTTGTTCTTAGAGTGATAGCTTGCAGTTTTTCACCATTGAGGATGATATTAGCTGTGGGTTTCTCATATATGGTCTTTATTATTTTGAGGTACTTTCCTTCTATACCCATTTTATTCAGAGTTTTTATCATAAATGGATGCTGTATCTTGTCAAATGCTTTCTCTGCATCTATTGAGATGATCATGTGATTTTTATTCTTCATTTTATTAATGTGGTGTATTATGTTGATTGATTTGCCAATGTTAAACCATCCCTGCATACCTGGAATAAATCCCACTTGATCATGGTGTATAATCTTTTTTAACATATTGTTGTATGCGATTTGCTAGTATTTTGTTGAGGATTTTTGCATCAATGTTCATCAGTGATATTGGCATGTAATTTTCTTTTTTTGTGCTGTCCTTGTCTTGTTTTGGTATCAGGGTAATGTCGGCTTCGTAGAATGAGTTAGGGAGCTTCCCCCCCTCCTCAATTTTTTGGAAGAGTTTGAGAAGGATATGTATTAAGTCTTCTATGAATGTTTGGTAGAATTCACCAGGGAAGCCGTCTGGTCCTGGACTTTTATTTTTGGGGAGGTTTTTGATTACTGTTTCGATCTCCTTACTGGTGATTGGTCTATTCAAATTCTCTACTTCTTGATCCAGTTTTGGAAGGTTGTATGATTCTAAGAATTTATCCATTTCTTCCAGATTGTCGTATTGGTTGGCATATAGCTTTTCATAGTATTCTCTTATAATCTTTTGTATTTCTGAGGTGTCTGTTGTAATTTCTCCTCTTTCATTTCGGATTTTACTTATTTGTGCCTTCTCTCTTTTTTTCTTGGTGAGTCTAGCTAAAGGTTTGTCAATTTTGTTGATCTTTTCAAAGAACCAGCTCTTGGTTTTATTAATTTTTTCTATTGTTTTTTTGGTCTCTATTTCATTAATTTCTGCTCTGATTTTTATTATTTCCCTTCTTCTACTGATTTTGGGCTTTGTTTGTTCTTCTTTTTGCATTTCCTTTAGGTGCATTGTTAGATTGTTTATTTGAGATTTTTCTTGTTTGTTGAGATAGGCCTGTATTGCTATAAACTTCCCTCTTACAACCGCTTTTGCTGTCTCCCATAAATTCTGGCATGTTGTATTTTCATATTCATTTGTCTCCAGGTATTTTTTGATTTCTTCTTTGATTTCTTCGTTAACCCAGTCGTTGTTCAGTAGCATTTTGTTTAATCTCCACGTATTTGTGGCTTTTCTGATTTTCTTCCTATAGTTGACTTCTAGTTTCATACCGTTGTGGTCAGAAAAGATGCTTGGTATTATTTCAATCTTCTTAAGTTTATGGAGACTTGTTTTGTGGCCTAATATGTGACCAATCCTGGAGAATGTTCCATGTGCATTTGAAAAGAATGTGTATTCTTCGGTTTTTGGATGGAATGCTCTGTATATATCTACTAGGTCCATCTGTTCTAGTGTGTCGTTTAAGGCCAGTGTTTCCTTGTTGATCTTCTGTTTGGATGATCTATCCGTTGGTGTAAGTGGAGTGTTAAAGTCCCCTACTATTATTGTGTTACTGTCTATTTCTGTTTTTATATCTGTTAATAACTGCTTTATATATTTAGGTGCACCTACATTGGGTGCATAGATATTTACAAGTGTTATATCCTCTTGTTGGATTGTTCCCTTGATCATTATGTAATGCCCTTCTTTGTCTCTTTTTACAGTTTTTGTTTTAAAGTCTATTTTGTCTGATATGAGTACTGCTACTCCAACTTTCTTTTCATTGCTATTTGCATGGAGTATCTTTTTCCATCCCTTCAATTTCAGTTTGTGAGTGTCTTTAGGTCTGAAGTGTGTCTCTTGTATGCAGCATATATATGGGTCTTGTTTTTTTATCCAATCAGCCACCCTATGCCTTTTAATTGGAGCATTTAGTCCATTGACGTTTAAAGTAGCTATTGATAAGTATGTACTTACTGCCATTTTTTTTTTCTCTGTGTTTTAGTAGTCCTTCTCTGTTCCTTTCTTCTTCTATACAGAATTGATGGTCTCTTTAGTTTGACCTCTGTCTGAAAGCTCTACTCTTTAACTGCCCTCCTCCTTCCTTTTATGTTTTTGATATCATATCTAACCTCTTTTTTGTGCATTTGTATCCATTACCCTCTTATCATGAAAATAGATAATTTTTCCTATTTGTGGTCTTCTCTTTTCCCCTTAAATCAGTCCCTTTAACATTTCTTGTAGCACTGGTTTCTTGGTGACAAACTCCTTTAATTTTTGCTTATCTGGGAAATTTTTGATCTCTCCTTCCATTTTGAATGATAACCTTGCTGGGTAGAGTATTCTGGGCTTTAAGTTTTTTCCTTTTAGCACTTTAAATATATCGTGCCATTCTCTTCTAGCCTGTAAGGTTTCTGCTGAGAAGTCAGCTGATAGCCTTATGGGGTTTCCTTTGTATGTAACTTGACATTCTCTTGCAGCTTTTAGGATTCTCTCTTTATCTTTAATTCTGGACATTTTGATTATGATGTGTCTTGGTGTGGGCCTCTTTGGGTTTATCTTGTTTGGGGCTCTCTGTGCTTCCTGTACCTGGATGTCTGTTTCCTTCCTTAGGTTAGGGAAGTTTTCATCTATTATTTCTTGAAATAGATTCTCTGCCCCTTTGTCTCGCTCTTCTCCTTCTGGGACACCTATAACACGGATGTTAGTGCACTTATGTTGTCCCAGAGGTCCCTTAGACTGTCCTCACTCTTTTTAATTCTTTTCTCTTTTACCTGTTCACCTTGGGTAATTTCTTCTAGTCTTTCGTCCAGCTCACAGATCCGTTCTTCTGTATCCTCTACTCTACTTTTGAGTCCCTCTAATGAATTTTTCATTTCTAGTATTGTATTCTTCATTTCTGATTGGTTCTTTTTTATATCTTCCATTTCTTTGTTGACATTCTCACCGAGTTCATCTATTCTCCTCCCCAGATCAGTGAGCATCCTTAACACTCTTAGTTTGAACTCTCTGTCAGGTAGGTTGCTCATTTCTGTTTCACTTAGTTCCTTTTCTGGGGTTTTGTCCTGTTCCCTTACTTGGAATGTATTCTTTTGCCTCCTCATTTTGCCTCTTTCCCTGTGCTTGTGTCTACGTATTAGGTAGGTCAGCTACGTCTCCTGCTCTTAGATATGTGACCTTATGTAAGTGATGCCTTAGGAGGCTTCCAGTGTGCTTCCCTCAGTTCTCAATGTTCCAGGGGTGACCCCTATGTGGGCTATGTGTGTCCTTCTGTTGTGGCCTGTTTGCTCTCCCTGTAGGTGCCCAGGGAGGCTGAATTATGCTCCTGGCCAGCTGTTGTAATGCTCAGCTGCTTGTAGTTGTTGTGGGCCCTTCAGTCTCTTTATCAGGTGTGGGGAACCCCAGCACAGTTGGCTGCAAGTTCTATTACCACATTTGTGTTGCAGTATTTCTTTTAAGTGAGTAGGCCCCCAGCGTGGCAGGATGTTAGGCTCAGGGCCTTACAATTGCTGTAAGCCTCTAGCCTATTAGGTCTCTTGTCAGCTGTCTGAGGATTGCAGCTGGGTGGGGCTGGCCTCAGGCATAGGAGCACCCAATTGTTTCAGGCTTTGGAAGGTGGGGCAAACCCCCTATGTGGGTCTTTGAGAAGCACAAGTCTTCTACAGCTGACAAGCCCTGCCACCCACAGGTCCACACACACAGTCAACACAGTCCTGCCCCGTGTGCGTGCCCCAACCTCCCCAAGCGGACCCAGTCTCTCCACGGCGGGAGCCCCACACACTCCACCACCACCCCACACTCTCCACCCGCTCCTTGTGCACACTCTGCCCCGCTAAAAGTCGGCTTGGTTGCCAGGCTGCAGAGAATGCAGTCACCAATCTATGCAGGCCCACAAGTTGCCTGAGGGCCTGTTGTTGGATGGGGCCAGTCTCTAGGGTGGGTTGCCTGCCCTGGCTGAGCTGGATTAAATCGGTGCTCTAGCGGGTGGGGCAGACCCTGGGCTAGCAGGCCTCAGGGAGAAATCCAATGTCATCTGTGTCAGCATGCCCACACCAGGCCACAACAATGGCTGCCGCCAATGTCCCAGTCCCTGGAGAGGTCTCACCCCTCACTGAGATGCACTCAGGGCCTATCAGGTGAGTCTCTTTTCACCAAAGCACTGTGCACCTTTCTTTGTGGTGATTTTAGGATGCTTTCTGAAACGGGTGAGTTTGTGCATGGGCCCTTTAAGAGCCAGTTTTAATGTCTTTGTGAACCAGCTTTTCTGGGGGTACTCCCCAATGTTTTAGTAGCAGGCAAAGTCAGATATTCTGCCACTTGTCTCGATTGTGCTGGGTCCACAAAATGCCCACAGCGGGGGTGCTCCCCGGCTCAGGGCCCCGCGCCTCCAGGGAGGCTGCGTACCTGTGGGCGGCTCCCCTGCGGCCGCGTGGCTGGTGACGGCTCTCCAGGAGGGGGTTTCTGCCTCTTCCACCTCAATTACGATTGTCCATTGTTGCAGGAGTTCCTCTTATTCAGTTTTCAGTTCTGTCTCAGGGGTAATTTTTCCATGAGTAGTTGTAAATTGGCTGTGTCTGCGGGAGGAGGTGAGTTCAGAGTCTGCCTACGCCGCCATCTTGACTCTGATGATCCCTTTCCCTCTCTTTTAAAAAAGTGCTTTTTAAAGATATAGAATGGTGGGTAAGTAAATATGAATTAAACAATCTTTCAGAAGATGTCAAAGAAAAAAGAAAAAGATCTTACAGAAAAGTCACATACAGGAGAACTCTCATAAATCTAAAAATGTGACTATAAAGAATGAAGTCAATTATTTTTGTGGGATTGATGAAATAAATCCTACTTTTTTCCTAATCCCACTAGGTGCACCTATGAGGTAAATGAGAATATCCTTTTATACTTCGCGATCCCGGGAGTGGCTGTGCGTGAGACCCTGGCCATTCTCTCTTTTTGCGTAAGTCATAGTTGTTAAGTACAATGACTATGACTACTCTGATAGGCAAAGGTTGTCCCAGTTGAAGCAATTTTCTGGCTAGTCCTGGCCCAAGAATTTCATTTCATGTTTTCAGAAAATTAAGAGGAAAATAGAAGGAGATTCGAATCATTAGAATAATTGTCTAAGCCGTCTGTGTCTTCATATGGTGAAGAGATTTAGCTGTCCTAAAAGAATTTAAAGATTTTAAGAACCTGGTAAGAACAATAATTGGGTATTCGTTGACCTATATAATAATAATAATCCTAAAACTTAAATAAATGATTCAGGCACTAGGTTAAGAGCTTTTCGAGTATTGTCCAATTAAATCATATGTTGACTTTAGGAGGTTGGTATTATAAGCCCCGTTACACAAATGTGGAAACAAGCCCAGTGAAACAACTTGCAGCAGGAGCAGCTGGGACTTGACTCTAGTTCTCTCTGGCTTGAGCATCTTCGTTTTCAACCGCTACCGTATACTTTGTCTTTTATGAAATGCTAATACATAGATTTGTGCATCAAACATACTTAATATACAGATATCAATTTCAGTCCTATAAATTGGACACATCTAAGTTATAGGAATTAATTTAATTTATTAATTACAAATAAATATGTTGTTGTATGTGATTAAGTATGTTATCTATTGCTACATGATACCAATGAATTATGGAAAAATGAATGAATAAGTTACCCTATTGTATTAATTACATGTTTAGTTTTCTATATAAAAAGATGTCTTTGACATCTGGGGGCCTTGCAGACACAGGAGAGGGACTGCCTCTCCCAGGGTTAGCTAGTTCCCAGTGATAGCAAACAACTTGCATGGGAATACGCCTTTGATACGCAAACCAACAAATCCAGAGCCCACACCCACAACCACCTCCTGTATCAAACTCTCCCACACCAATCCAATATTTTCTCTGCCCTAAGTCACCCCAGGGCCAGGTACTGGACAAGTAGGGACCACCCCTTCAGCCTAGAGCCTATTGAAATTATTCAAACTGTCCAATCTGTGCTTGCTCAGCCTCCCCACCCTGTCTTGCCTATTGTTTCCTGCAAAAACCATAATAAAGGCTCTAACACACATTCTCCCCCTTGCTCCTTCTGCCTCCGACTGACCCTGGTGCTTCCCTATGTCCCCTGCATGGGATGACATGCCCCTTCTTTTGGGAACTATAGGTAATCAACTCTTCTTTCAAGGCAGATGTCTCAATGTCTGTCATTTTACCATACTTGATTGAAACAAGTCTCAGGTATATTTTAAACACCTATATTTCTAAACATCTTGAACTTTGGTGTCACAGGCTAAGCATTTTGATGAATGGGTGAGCTTTCTACTTGTCATCCAGCCCTGACTGTGTTACCTCTTTTGAGCCTCAGTTTCCACATTGGTTTAATGGGGCTAATTATAATATCTACCTCATAAGCCAATCCTGTTCATCCCTCGCCTCCAGTTCCCCCAACACTCACAATACACCCACACACTCACACACACTCACACTTACTCACGATCATGCCTTTTTGGTAGAAGTCTTAGATTTGCCAGTAAAAATTTAGCAAATTTGCTTCTCTTTGGAAAAATACATCATTTTTAAGAAATTTTCTGCTCTAGAAATATATAAAAGCACGGGTATTCTGGCAGCATTAACCTGAGGTTAGAGTGCAGTTAATGAAATATCTTTAGTAGCTTCTTTAACAGTGAGCAATATAAAGATGTAAAGTCTTCATATTCATTTCTTTAGGCCAATAATCTTCCATGATGAGATGATTTGTTATTTCTGAAGTGTGTAGGATTTACATATCTTAGAGGCTTTATTCAGTTGGGTTATAAAAATTAATTCAGAGAGAATACATCTAGAATTTTATACTATCTTGTCTATTTTAGATTCAATGAGTGTGAGGAAGAGTTGGAATTTTCTAGCCTTCTGTACTCTTCACACAGTGTTACAAATGAGAGGCATATATTGCTGAATAATAATGTGTGGTCACATTTTTTTTCTTAATTGTTTAGAATGTTTCTAGTGCTACAGCAAAAATAAAATGTAAAGGTTTAGGTTCGAAAACACCTCTTTGCATGCTCCATTCTTATTTCTAAAATGGGATGTGTTTATTCCTTATTTTAAAAATGCAGATACATTGTGTTAAAGTGTAGCTATTATTCATTTATAGCATACAAACATGGTTCATGGTTGGATTACGAAAGTATAACTCATGACTTAACTTCAGCATTTTTCTTCATAGTTTTTATTTTCGTAGAACTTGCCATGATATTTAGTTTACTCATATAAAAAATATGTGAATTTCAAATTATATTCAAATTCATTCAGAGCTCAACTTTTGTACGGTTGATGGACATACATTTCTTCTCAACTTTTCTAGTTTCACATTTAAGAATAATCTGATGACACCACTGGCTGATTTACAATACTGGAAGCAGATTTCATAAGACTCAAGATATTATATCTTATATCACACACCCAAGTCCACCTCAGTTCAGCCTCTGGGCTCTTTCTCAGAAGCTCTCCGTTTTGATAAATAAGACATTGTGGTTGCTTTCATTATTTTTTAATTTACCTGGTGGAGGTTCTGGAATGCCTATCATGCCTCAAATATCTGCCTCAGTTTTTACTTCAATGGAGGAATCCGTGCAGATCACAATTTAAATCAAGACTGTGGGAATCATTTCCCAAGAATTGGGGCCAAGTGAATGGAGTTGTATCTAAGGAGAGAGGAATTGTACAAAATCGACTAAAATGATATAAATGCTCAGAATTTGATCTATTCTCATATGATTGTTTTCACTGCTAATAAGTAGTGCCCATTTCATTCCCCAGAACAAAGGAAGTGAAATTTGCATTGCTTGTTTCCAAGGAGGATACAATCTTTCTAATTAAATGGATATACTCATTGGCTCTTCCAGCCTACCACAAAGATGATGTGGGTTTTTTCCACTGGTAAAGATCACCAATAACAAGCTTTCTATAATGGAAAAAGTAGGAGGGAAACAGAGCAAATATGTTTACAAAGGCAGGTTAATTGCTTGTATATGTGAAAAACTCTACACTCCCCACTCCACATTCCTGAGCTGGATTTGCTCTATTATATTTTCAGTTCTTTTTAGTTTCTTAGTTGAACAGTTGACCCAACAAAGAAACACTTTGATCCTCAAGGGCAAGATTGATCATCTAGTAGCTTTTGCTGCTGCATACTAAAATCTGAGTTCCCTGTAGATATAGCAAAGTTCACACAGTATAAAAATAGCATTGCCAAGGTTTCCTCTTCTAAGCATTAAATATGTTTTTGCCTTTTCCTAAGAGCATTTATAAACATCTAAGTATTAAAGTAACAAGAGATGACAAAAAATAAAGAAAAAAGTATGAACACATATCTCAAATCCTTACATGGTTATTTTAAGGAGCATTTGTTGTGATAATTATGTAGTTATAGTAGATAAATCATATGTTGGATAAATTCCATTTTTTTAAAGGAAAAGCAGAATAAAAGAAAAAATTAAGAAAGTTCATGCATTAAAATGTATCTGATTTTAAAATAAAATTTAATTAAGTATATCACTAATACCCCACCTTTTGCTGAATTAAATGTATTGTATAGGGAAACATTGTGCTTTCTTAATATTTGAAAATGTATTGTATCACAAACTTAGTTAACATTCGGTTCAAGCTTTTTTCCCACCTATGGCATAATTCTTTCATTTATGAAAGAATTTCATAATTTCAAATGAATAATTTCAACTTTCATAATTTCAAATGAACATTTACTGACACCACGGCATGCATATGATGCTAGAAACAGTGGGTATTAGAGATCTGGATTCCATTCTTTAGAAGCTTACAATGTAGCAGGGAGGCAGCAGGTATGTGTGCAACAACTAAGGAATTCTTTAAAGGTAAGTGCATCCTGGAGTGGTAGAGATTGTCTACCTGGGGGCTTGAAGCACAAAGAGATCAGGGGAGGGATTTGCTTTAGGGAGAATTCCTCAGAGGAGGTGGATCGAGCTGGATTTTGTCAAAAAGTATATAGTGTGAAGGAGAGAAGGAGGAAAAGAAGTTTGAATTTCTGTGGGTCTCAAAGGGTCACTTTCGTAAGCTCCAAAAACATCAAATAGCAAGCAAAAAATTCTCCTGTCTCCAATCCTCTCCCGTGGGCACTTCTGGTCTGGTCCGCTAAGCCCAGCCGTAGAGCCCAGCTCTGCTGTGCTCGGTTCCCTTCTCCTGCCTTCATCGTTCTCGCTGCTCATGTGTGTTTGCAACACATTTCTTCTTTACATTTATCAAGTGCCCTAGAACCCTTCTCAAAGTCCTTTGGAGAGCTGCTTCTTGCAAGATGCTGATGCTGCATCACCTGAGGATCATAGTTTAAAAGAGGGCAGAGTAACTAACTCATCATTTCTTACCCCAAACTATGTGGCACGGTTCAAACTCTCCTGTTTTGCTAGTTTTAACTTTTTGGTTTAGGAATCTGGTAAAAGCCAGAATCATCATGCTTTTCACACATTTTATATTGTGTCCAGCATGCATTGGAACTTACCAAATGTTAAATAATAAATACAGAACCACATTCGTGTCTCTGCTTCTTAACACATAATGCTAGACAAATCCCTACACAGACACAGTCACAGGATTTTCAAGCAGTCAGTGTTTTTCCTCAAAGTTTAGAAGTGAGAGGGAAGTTTTCCTGTCTAGGCAGTGAATCACTTAACTTCCGAGTTCAGGAAAATTTAAAGTTTAAGAAGGCTAGTCTAGAAATCCCTTTTTTGCATATCCAAGCTGTTCATCTCTCAAAAGTCAAAGTGGATGCCAGAATTCCATAGATTTCATTTTTCAAGATGAACATTCATATTTGAACATATTTCAAGCCAGATGGTTTACAGTTCATGTATTTGTTGCCGTTTTCCTGCCACAACAACTAAATATTGAAGACATATATTTGTGACGAGGAGAGCACTTCCAAGCGATCTTCTCCCACGGCTCTTGCACGCTGCTCGCTCCCGAATCCCCCGTGCGCTGCAGGGGAAGGTTCTGAGGAGGCAAACAATGAATTACATCCATTTGATTTAATAGACAGGGGAAGGGTGAAATAACATAAAACAAGCTTCCTATAAATAAATATTTCTTGTAACAGCCATGAATTTTCTGGGAGCAAATAAGAAAGCAAATGAACATCTATTGAAATATTCTGTTTCCACGATCCATTTAGAGAAGCTGGAAAGTTTACTTTTAAGGTGGTTTGCCAAACCTGGGACTGTTTGATCAGGGTTCAGAAAAGAACAGGAAGATCAAACAAAGGCTTAGTATTTTTCAAAGTAAAACCATCAGATATGAAAATGTCAGCTGGAGAAAGCATTGCACATTTGTCCTGAAGGATGCCAATGTCACTCAACAGGTTCAATGGTATCTCTCTTCCGGGATGAAATGATTTGCTGTTCATTTGCCATCTCATGTGCAATTTGTTATTATTCTGCTCAACTATCAATATTCGCATTATTACAACTTTGAAGATTCATTTTGTTGGCAAAGGGCCATTAGGAAGCTGAGCCAAAACAATACAAAATTTTAGAAAATGGAAAATAGAAGAAAGAATTGTAAGCACAGAAAGAGGTCTGTTTTCTTGGTACCATAACAAGATTTCTATGAGTATTCAATAAGCACTAACCAAGAGCCTGGCAAAATGGGACACACCTCAGTCCACAATCATCATCATAACCATCATCCGACAACACAGGACGTGCACACACAAAAAGACTCAGTAATACTTTTTTTTAGAGATTGTTAGCAGAGCCTCACACTTTGAATCAAAATTGGCTAGAATTAAAATTCTCAAGAACTGAGGGCAACACTAGGGATCATTTAGAGCGATATTCTCATTTTATCAAGGAGAAAACAGAGATGGGAGGTTAGGCGCTAGGTTAAAGTCATATTGCTGATTAGTAGGGAAACAGGACTAGAGCCCAGGTGTTCAAGTCCACTGGCTCTTCCATTACATCACTCACTACACCTCTGTTTGCATTTTTGCAGTCTACAGTGGAGAGAGATGAAAGAATTATCAAAATGCATCTCTTAAGAGCTTACTCCAGGAGCCTGGGGCCTACATGATGGGGCCTGGAAGTGCTAATAGGGAGAGTGTAATCACTCTCCAGATGCCTGGAGAATGGATATTTCTGGAGGGCCTTCCAGGTGCCAGGTATTTAATAAGTTATGATACTTAATCCTCACAGACCTGTGAGGAAGGTGTGATAAGATATGTTTTATAGACGAGGAGGATGTGGACAGGCAAAGAGACTCAGCAACTATCCTAAGATCTCCTAGTTGTAAGTATCACAGCTGAGCTGCAAGCCCATTGTGCCCAACCCCTAGTCCTGTGGTCTGCCTGTCTGACCATGTTGCTTTTAAGACAGATGCACAGATGCATTTCCCAAACCACCGATGACAACTTTCTGTATGTGAATGAATGCTTCTGTTTTGATTGGCATCAGAGGTAGAGGCGTTTTATGATGGCCTGGCTGATTAACTTGAACCAATAAAGAGAAAACATTATCCAGAATGACTGGAGCCATTAAGCTGTTTCTGTCACATGGACAGATAGGATCCGTCACCTATTGCCATTCTGCCCTCCCTCACTGACAACGTAGCTCTTGAGAAAATGTAGAATTTATGTCAAAGTTTAAAAGTTTATACTTAAAACATATATTCTTCCAATGGGAGAATACAATTCAATAGGACAACTGCCTTGAAGAAATGCCTTGTTACTGGTAGATAATTTAAAACTAAAATTTGTTTTTCCCATTGCCATATTTTTAGCAATTCTTTTGGCCAAGAGAAGAAAAAAAAAATAATTGCTCAGAATCCACCCTAGAGTGCTTTTTCAAAGATGGATCTTTAACAAGAACAATGAACTCCTGTAACTATGTTGAAAATCAGTATATTGGTCTATTATTGCTTTGGACGCCTGATTCTACTCCTACATCCCTCTCCACGTGGTCTCAGCTCTCCCAGCTAATTTAAGTGTTAGCTGAAGCTGTAGGTGCTCCAATAGCTACAATCTCCAACTGTAACTCTTCCATTTTTCAGTTCAAAGTCTCTTCCAGGAGGTGAGGCCAATGGATCCAAAATCATGGCTGCACAACGTTTGATTGATTGATACTGGTTGTGAATAAACCCATTTGTCCTTTGCACTTTATCCTTTTTTATGAATAACTTCAATGTCCCCCTCCCTATCTCATTCTGTGTTAATGGTACAAACTCCTTTCAGATACCTTTCTGCACATTTCCGTAGGCGAAGCTAGCTTAGTCATAAGCTGTTCCACCTATAATTAATATTTACTTAATTTGCAAGGGCTTTTCTTGGTATGATATTATTGTCATAAGAAAGGATTTGTTGTTAAGGTGACCAAGGTGGTGCAATGTGCAATCTGGCTTTTTCTGAAAACCACTTGATCAAACTCCAACTTCGTTCAGATGACTTTATCAGATGACTGCAAAATACCCAGTGGTACTCTTGGCATCTTCCTAATTTGATACCTCTCCACACTGTATACATAAGTCTTGCCTACACATACTTTTTTTCCCAAGTTTGATAACCTAATATTTTTTCTAGCCGGCCTTGATTCCACTTACACTAAACTAGATCTCCTCACTCATCACCATGCCCTCACACCCATCATCAATCACATCTCGTACATTCATTGCTCAAAATAATGCAGGGAGAACCAAAGGATGGAGAAAGAGGAGAGATTGGATGGACTATGAAATTGGAGGTAAGGCTCAAGGGAGACGAAGTTTTCTGGGAAGATAAATCCACCCTGTTCTTGATTATTTTTACACTATACAGATTTTGAGGATGGGCAACAGGAAATAAAGCTTAAAAAAGCTACTGAAAGGGAAAAAAAATAGCCAGTCTGAAGTAGAAGCATCAGGGCTATCTTTAATCCTTTCTTTATTCTCTTCCTACGTATTCTTCCATTTATTCACTCATTTAACACACTTTATTGAGTGCCGTGTCCCAGGTGTGCTAGTTCCTAGGATGACAAGATGAATAAGACATAGGTCGATTTCAAGATGCTACAGTGCAGCAAGCCAGCCTTCAGTTTGTGTCACTTGATTCTGCCTCTGCATCTTCACATGTCCCCTCCCATCCATTCCTGGGGTCTCACTGTGTACTTCTGTTATATTTCACTTGCATTTTTGCAACAGTCCCTAATTGATATGTTGGTCATAGTTACTTCACTTCTATTCCAACTCTGCAACCAGAGTAGTTACTTTTCTAAAGCACAGAACAAACCACATCTTTACTCTGCTTGTATGTCTGAAATGACTCCCATGAGAACTGGCCCTGAGCTCCCACTGCAGCTTTGTCTCTTTCCATGTTTCAGCACACCCCATGAGCCAGCCGTACCTGAACTCACCAGTACGTCTGTATTTTGTTCCTGCTTTCTGAAATGTTCTTCCATATCTTTTCTGCCTTATATTAGTCAGGGATCTCCAGAGAAACAGAATCAATAAGACACACACAAACACACACACACATATTTATCTATTTTAAGGAATTATCTCATGTGATTGTGGGGGCTGGCAAGTTTGAAATTTGTCAGGTAGGCTGGCAGGCTGGAAAGTCAGGCAAGAGTTGATGTTACAGTCTTGAGTCCAAATTTCACAGGGTAGCAGGCTGGAAACTCAGGCAGAGTTTCTACATTTCAGTCTTGAGGAGAATCCTTTCTATTTTGAGAAACCTCAGTCTTTGCTCTTAATGTCTTCAACCGATTGGATGAGGCCCACCCGTATTATGGAGGGTGATCTGCTTTACTCGAAGTCTGTTGATTTAAATGTTAAATACATCTAAGAAATACCTACACAGCAACATCTAGACTGGTGTTTGACCAAACAACAGGGCGCCATAGTTTAGTCAAGTTGACACATAAAATTAACCATCACATGCCTCATAACATTAACTTTCTTCAAGGATTAGTTCATATACAACCTCCTTTGGAAGGTTTCTTACCCTGGAATAATTTCAGCCTACTGTGGTTAAGTGCTAATGAGGAGTGTTGTACTTCAAGGCACAGTATTGCCGCTAGGGGGCAGCAATCTGCTCATTGCTGGGGAAGAGGAGGTGGGGTTCTCCAAGAAGTTTGTCCTGTGATATGAGCCTTAACTACTGAATTGGAATTCAACCAGGAAGAAAGAGATGTAAGATTTTTCCAGGATGTTGTAATCCAGGATGATCTCAGCTCGTGATACTTACCTTTATTCTATCTGCAAAGACCCTTATTCCAAATAAGGTCACATTCTGACATTCCAGGTGGACGTATCTTTTGGGGGCTGCAATTCAACTCACTAGCGCCTTATAGGAAAAATATGGATCTGAGCCTGTATTTAGAGATCATAGACTCAGATTCCAGGTAGCCAATGTCAGTGAGTCAGGGGCCCGAGGTACCACTGCGACCAAGTGCATCTGAAAGGGGCAGCCTCTGCTTAGCTCCAGAGGGAATGTAGACCAACATTTTCCTTTCCATTTTTCATATCTTTTTAATTTTTGGAGAAAAGTTAGATTTCTAGAATTTTATATGAATCTTCCTTATTTTTAAATTTGGAAACAAATTTAAATTAAAACAAAAAAACAAGACTTAGTTCACAGTATGAGCTGGAGAAACACATCTGTTCGCTGGGAATGGCTCATGGACCCTTGGTTTAGAACTACCACTGTAGGGGATGTTAAGCCATATAAAAGTGTGAGACACAGGGGTACGGGCCTCAGATTGTTGTATCAGAGCATGACCTTGCTGTATGGGTGGAGGATGGACCGGAGGGAGTGAGCCTGGAAGCCTAAAGGCAAAGTAGAAGGTCATTGCAATAGACCAGGAGACTGCCCGTGAAAGTTAACTCAAGGAGTGGCCCTTAACACATTGCCAGGTCCCATGTGAACACTTGCTGAATAAAAACAGGAATTAACAGGCATTTAAAAAATCTAGGACGTCTGAAATCACAAAACCTAAGGAGGCGGATGTTTTTTCCTATGGAATTAAAATATCAAAGAATTCTTTTTTCTCTTTTTTAGGAACTAGATCTATCAACTACCATTCTGCTTTCATTTTCAAATGAAAAATATAGCCGTAAACACAACTAATTAAATTAATACAGCTTATTATGACAAAAATAATTTCTTTTAACTTTGTGGACAGCACCACATTTTATAGTAAGCTGTTAATACTTATAACCATGTGATTTCAATATCAGCCAAGCTTGAAAAATTATTGTCTCCAACATTCCCCATGATCAAAGCAACCCCAATTACAATATTACATTAACCAAGTTAAAAAATACTATTACAGTTTCTAACCTCTCTGAACTTTAATTAGTTATCTAACTATGTATCCAAATTTATTTGATATATTTGCATAGTTAATTAATTATGATTTATTTAAAAGTATTCCATTTGTAAAACTTTGCTCTCCTTAGCCTGCAAATCAAATTGCCATGGGATAAATTTAATTTTTAAATATCTTTTAAAATAGTGTTAAGATATGTTTAAGACGTAGAAGAAGAACGTGCTGAAAATATATGGTTGTCTCTCTCTTAAAAAATTAAACTTTTAACAAGACATAGGGGCAAAGTTTGAGGAACCTACTAATGTAAAGGCAAATGATGCAATTGAGGAGCCATGAAGTCTCCTTCAGAACAACAATTAACTAAATAACGAACTGAAAAAGATAGTGCCCTAAAAAAGTGCTTGATGTACACTCAGAGAGAAAGCTTACAAACTTGTAGGATCTATTACGCTTTCTTAAGTGCATTCGTACATCAGTTAAAGTTGTATGATCTAGAATAGAATAAAGAATCCCTACTGAGTCAGTGAGAGCTTAAGTGTCGTGCTCAAGGTCAAAATATTACAAGACATAGATTAAATGTTAAAAAAACCTTTTGAGGGGCTGGCCCAGTGGCGTAGTGGTTAAGTTCTCATGCTCCGCTTCAGCGGTCTAGGGTTCGGATCCGGGCCCGGACAAATTCACCGCTTATCAAGCCATGCTGTAGCAGGCTTCCCACATATAAAGTAGAGGAAGATGGGCACGGATGTTAGCCCAGGGTCAATCTTCCTCAGCAAATAGAGGAGGATTGGCAACAGATGTTAGCTCAGAGCTAATCTTCCTCACCCCCCAAAAAACCAAAAAAACCTTTTGAAACAAGTACCAAAATTAAATTGGATGTATTTCTGCATGAACTCAAGTTTCCAGGTGAAAAATTCAGGCAGTTATTCAGATGTTTACAAAAATCAAAATATCTGGATGAAGAAAGCTTCCAAATTTCACCTGAAATTTTCTTTCTTTCTTTCTTTCTTTCTTTCCTTTTCTGAACTGTGTGAAGCTATCTGTACAAGTTTAATTTCTGAGACTTCTGGTCATGGCTGTGGACTTAATAGATGCAGGGAACTCCACTACTACTTAAAACACAGAGACATGCTGTGTTATTCTTTTTACAGTGAAGTATAATTGACATACAATATCATATTAGTTTCAGGTGTACATCATAGTGATAAAATATTTATATACATTACGAAATGATCACCACGACGCGTCTAGTTACCATCTGTCACCATACAGTTATTACAATATTGTTGACTATATTCCCTATGCTGTACATTACAACGCCATGACTTATTTATTTTATAACTGGAAGTTTGTACTTCTTAATGCCCAACACTTATTTTGACCCCCCCACCTCCCCTCTCTGGTATCCACTAGTTTGTTTCCTGTATCTGTGAGTCTGTTTCTGTTTAGTTATATTTGTTTGTTTTGTGTTTTAGATTCCACATATAAGTGAAATCATCTGGCAGTCGTCTATCTCTGTCTGACTTATTTCACTTAGCATAATGCCCTCTAGGTCCATCCATGCTGTTGCAAACGGATGGGCACATGGAAGGATGCTCAACATCACTAATAATCAGGGAAATGCAAATCAAAACCACAGTGGGATACCACCTCACATCTGTCAGAATGGCTATTATCAAAAAGACACAAAATAACATGTATTGGCAAGGATGTGGAGAAAAGGGAACCCTCATACACTGTTGGTAGGAATGTAAATTGGCGCAGCCACTATGGAAAATAGCATGAAGATTCCTCAAGTAGTTAAAAATAGAACTGCCATATGATCCAGCAATTCCACTTCTGGGCATTTATCTGAAGAAAATGAAAAGACTAATTCAAAGAGATATATGCACCCCTATACTCAGCTAAACTATTCTCAAATATTAAGAAATGTACAACCAGGTTTATGACAAAAATAGAAAACTCCAGGTAGCCAAATAAGAGGGTGTGAAAAGCAGTAGTGGTGAGAGGGGGGTTCCAGGATAGAAACTCACCTTTGGACCTACAGGTTAGAGAAGATTCCCTAGGCATACCCAAGAGATGACACCAGGCTCCCTGCTCATTGGAGGAAACTGTGAAATCACTGTCCTGTTTATCAACAGGAACTGAAAAGTCTTTGCTTGTAAGCCTGGAACACAAGAATTCATACTTTACTATGAGAGGAAACAGAGTCGTCTTGAGAGTTGGAATCTTAAATTTGTACTGAAAGATGATGAAACATGGAGCCATGAATTAATGTGAAAATGGTTCACGACCAGTGAAATGTTTAGGGTCTTGGCAGAAGCACTGGAAAATGTCCCATGGAAGGTAGGACTCAACTATTGGGTTTCCCTTAAGCCTGAGAGATGACCTTACATATAGAAATTTCAATATGTTCAAGGTTCAGTACAAAGCAAGATAGTCCATAAATAATAAATTGGATAATTACCATCTAAATTATTAGGAATAAAATCAATAACCACAGAAAGAGGAATTATTCTAAGTTATTTTTAAAAAGTAATTGGACTTCATTTTGAGGTATATGTTTTAACTACAAAAAAAGCTAAAATATACTTTTAGTGGTAATATTATTCTGAGACTCTTGTGTGTATTGAAGGTTAAAGAAAATGAATATTTAGATTGGCCTCATTGAGAACCAAAGTTTTCAATGTGGGGAAAAAATGACACCGATGTGAGCTCAATGAGGCTAAGTAGAAACTCTATGGATTTGAACTAGAAGTATCAGTGGAAAGTCATGATCTATATTTATCTAAAAGATTATTTTCTAGGTATGTTAATTGGAAAGGCCTAGAAAAATAAAAGAACAACCAAGTGGCAATGGACAATGAGCATCTCTTGGATCAGGCTGTGGTTTCTAAATACCATTTACCAGTAGAAGAAACCACAAATCCACAGAGAAGTCCTGAGTCCAAGTGTGGAGCAGGAAATTTATGAGAGCCTGGAATGTCTTGTCAGACCAGGAAGAAGGAAGATGTCAAAGACTCCCAGGAACATGTCAAGAAGACTTAAGAGCCAAACTGAAAAAGTTCCCACCTGCCAGAGATGGGACAATTTGGGGACCAATAAAGATAGCAACATATCAAATATGTTTACGTGCATGAGTTCATAAAGATACTAAAAAAGAAGCACTTTCTTTCTCACCATTGGAAGCTGTTGGGTCACCAATTCAGAATAAAAAATTTTTACATCTTTCTGTTTGTGCCCAGGGTAACCAAATAATTGAGGAAGAAAAATTTCTCTTTTTCAGAGTACTGACTTCAGACTTATTGCAAAAGGAATAGTAAAATTATAAAATTATTCTTTTGCACCCCAACATTAACTCTAACAATAACCTGAAGTTGAGTGAATTTAGGCAATTTTTACCACCGACTGCTAACATCAAAAAAAGAAATTCAGGGCCAGCCTGGTGGCTCAAGTGGTTAAGTGGGCGCGCTCCGCTGCAGCGGCCTGGGGTTCGCCGGTTCGGATCCTGGGGTGCGCACCGACGCGCCGCTTGGCAAGCCGTGCTGTGGCGGCGTCCCATGTAAAGTGGAGGAAGATGGGCACGGATGTTGGCCCAGGGTCAGTCTTCCTCACCAAAAAAGGAGGAGGATTGGCAGATGTTAGCACAGGGCTGATCTCCTCACAAAAAAAAAAAAAAAAAAGAGAAAAGAAATTCAACCAGACACTACAAATCTCTTCATGGTACATAAAACTGTGAGGTGTTTTTGCCAGACAAAATATTGAACCATTATTTGATCAGGTTTCCTGATCTAACCATCAATTTTTAGGAGATACTGGATAGAGAAGAGTATTTAAAATAATACCTTGATGCATTTAGCAAATTCCAGACCAAGAGATGCTCTATAGAGTAACCCACTCAGTTTCTTCAAACAACAACGTAAAAGTTGAAAGAAATCAATTTAAAAGAGACTTAAGATACATTAACCAATCGCAATGCATGGACCTTAGTAAAAACCTGACTGGAAAACAAAACCATAAAAAATTATGAGACAGTAAGGAAAACTGAACACCATGTGGATCTGGTGACATTAAATATACATACTTTTATCTTTAGGTATGATACTGTTACTGTTGTTATATTTTTAAAAGTGTTCTTATCTTTTAGAGATATATACAGAAATATGTATAGATGCAGTGATATAATGTCTGAGATTTGTTTCAAAATAATTAAGAAGTAGGAGAAAGTGGATGGGGGGTAACAAATGAATAAAGATTGGCTGAGAGTTTATTATTTTTGAATCTGGGACAGGTACGTGGGAGTTCATACTATTATCCTCTCTAATATTTAACACAATAAAGAGTTCTAGAAAAAGAAATAATAGAGCAATGTGAAAGAGACTTTAAAATAAATGTTTAAAATAGTCAAAGGGTTGAGAGGAAGATGATCATTAAATAATAGCATGAAATAATGAAAGACAAGTAAAACGAAATAATAAAGATAAAATTGAAGCAACTAACCCAACAACAGAGTGATTATTTTAAGCATCAGAGTATAATGAACAACTCTATAAAATTTTGAAAACATAGAAAAAATATATGATTTTCAAGAAAAATATAATTAGTGCAATGTACTCAAGAAGAAATAGAAGATCTGAGTAGAACAGTTATGATTAAGGAAATGACTTAATAGTCAAAATCCTACCCTGTCCTTTCCCAAAGCAGTGCTAAAACAATAGGGCCAGGAAGTTTTAGAAGAAAGTTTTACAGAACCCTTAGAAGACTTCTCTATCTTATAAAAACAATTCCATGCTAGTATAATCTTGATAATCAAACTAGATAAAGACTGTACAAGAAAAGAAGATTATAGATAAATTTTATTTCAAAACTTGATGTAAAATTCCTAAGTAAAATATTAGCAAGGGTATATAGAATATAAGGGTATATAGAAAAATTTGTTGGAATCAACTAGCATTTATTTAAGGAATGCAAGGATTTTTTTTAAGATTAGAATATCTCTAAATATCATTTACTACATTAACGAATTCAAAGCAAAATCCATATAATCATCTCAATGGTTGGAGAAAAATCATTCTACAAAAGTCAATATTCACTTATGATAAAAACACTTATTAAACTAGGAGTAGAAGATAGAGTTCTTAAACCAAAGAAGAGCATCTAACAAAAAGTTATAATAAACCTCAAATAATGATAAAATTTAAAAGCATTTCCATTAATGCACTGTATAAGGCAAGGATTTTCATTATAATCATCTAACCTTGTTATCATGGCCCTAACCAACAAGATAAGACAAGAAATAGAACTACAATTTATAGAAATGTAAAGAAAAAGGTAGACTGCAAATGATCATCTACACATATGATCCAAGAGAATCAACTAACAAAATATTATAGCCACTAAAACATTTTAGGAAAGTTAGCATATAGAAGATTAGCATACACAAATTAAGTTTTCCTATTTCTAAAATATAATCAATTAGAAAATTCCATTCACAATGATAATAAAATTTATAAGGTAGCCAGGAACAAATTTAACAAAAGATATGTTAGATTCTAATGGAGAAAATTACAAAACCTCATTGAAGAACATTGAAGTAGGCTTAAAGAAATAAACAAAAACATCATTTTCATGAATGGGAAGACTCAAAATAATGAAGATGCCATTTTCCCCCCAAATCAATTTTTAAATTCAATACAATTAAAATCCCATCACTAAGTTTTTGGAATTTGAGAACAGATGCAAAAATTAAAACTGAAAAATAAATCCAATTCTGTGTGGATTAACCACTGAAAGGTGAAAAACCAAATTTTGAACTATTAGAAGAAAATAGAGGAAATTGATTTATCATCTGGGAATAGAAAAAGATGTCTTAAGTAAAGTACAAAAAGCTCAACTCTTAAGGAGAAGATTTATAAATTTGACCAAATTGAAATTAAAGTTCTGATTGATACGATAATGGGTACAATATGTAGTTAAAGGAATGCGAGAACTGAGAAAAATTTTTAACATATATAACTGACGTAGAATTAATATCTTTAATATAAGGAGGATATAAGGAAATTCTAGAGATGCATAAGAAAGAGACAAAGAACTCTCTAGAACACTAGGCAACTGAAATGGGACAGCAATGAGAAGAGGAAATCAAATTGGTCAACATGTATATAAAAGAAAATTTGACTTTATTAATAATCAGAGAAATATAAACTGAAGAAACAAAGTATCCTTTCTTACTCATTTGATTGGCAAAAGTCAAAATGCCAGACTCTGCTGAGTTGACAAGGATAAGGGAAAAGGAACTCTTCCAACCTGTGGGTGTGAGTGTTAATTGTTATAACCACTTTGGACAGCCATTTAGCGGTATGTAGCTGTCTTGAATATTTGTCCACTCTACCACTTACAAGCTCTTCTAGGTACCTGCCTTAAAAAAACTCTCACACAGGTATCCAAGGAAATATGTACAAGGAATTTATTGCAGCTTTTTAAAAAAAGTAATAAATTTTAAACCACCTCATGTCCGTGAATAAAAGAATGTATAAAAGGCACTTGATTCTGTGCTATATTTGCTATTATAATTTTGAATATTACCTTTATGACTCTTAATCAAAGTCATCTCTTGACCTGTGTTTTGCCCTTGATTTGAGGTACAAAATATGTCTTTCCACATTCCTCTGTGATTTTCTAAGATTGCATTTCTATATGTTCTTGTGAATCCTTAAAAAGGAAAAGATTAATCAGAAATTAAAAATAACAAAGCCTTGGCTTTGGAGGACAGCCCTAAGTCGTAACCCAAGACTCAAGAGCAAGAAGAAGGGTATGGGGTGGACAGAGGAGGACGTGACTAGAGAAGCACTTGGGATGGAGAGTGCTGGGGAGCTACGTGGGAGCTGGGGAATGAGGAGAGGGGTGTGAACTGATTTGAAAACCAGAGGCAACATCCTTTCAATATTAAGTTCTAGGTATAAAGTTTTTATTTTCTGTTTGAAATAAAAGGATGAATGAGATATCACCTCATACCCATCAGAATGGCTTTAATTAAAAAGACAAAAAATAACAAGAGTTGGAGAGGCTGTGGAGAAAAGGGAACCCTCATACACTGCTGATGGGAATGCAAACTGGTGCAGTCACTGTGGAAAACAGTATGGAGGTTTCTCAAAATATTAAAATAGAAGTATCACATGATCCAGCTATTCCACTTCTGGGTATTTATCCAAGGAACATAAAAACACTAATTCAAAAAGATGTATGCACTCCTGTGTTCATTGCAGCATTATTCACAATAGCCAGGACTTGGAAGCAACCCAAGTGCTCATCAATGTGTTAGCTGGCCCACTGACCCCATAAGACATTAACCACAACCCTGCTCAAAACAAACCTAACATGTTATCTTTAGCTTACAGGAAACCACAAAGAGAGGAAGAAGATGTCATATGAGACATAGGTCAAAACCAGTTAAAACCAGTTGAAGGCAATATGGCAGTCCTACTTGACCTGACGTAGACCCTACAGCTCATTACACATTCGTTGTAATACATCACCATACTTAATAACACATCTACCCATGGCTGTGTCAGGAAACACCAGACCAAATAAGGGAGGAAAAGAAGTGGCACCCCATTTCCCAGAAACGCCTGCCCATTACCCCAAATAACTGTGAATATTCCTCCCCTTCATTACCTTGACTCCTTATAACAGCTGCTAAATTGCCCCAAGAGCTGAGGAGTTGATGTGTGAACTTTGTTTCTGCTTCTCCATTCAATGGCCATTGAATAAAGCTTGTGCTGTCTAATGCTCAGCCTTGGTCTCATCTCAAATTTGCAATAAGGACCAGAAAAAGGACCATCTGAGGAAACGAAGGATTGCGGGTTCGAGGCCTACCTGTGGGATCTTCCTTGGAGCCCCTCTGATCGTGGAGTAGAGTCCCACCGGAGGGAGGCTAAATTAAGGAGGCTAGATTGACTAAACAGTCACCTTCGCCTAAATTGGTAACAAATGGATGAACGGATAAAGAAGATGTGGTATATTTACAGTGCAACACTATTCAGCCATAAAAACACAACTGAAATTGTGCCGTTTGAGACAACATGGATGGACCTTGAGGGTATTATGCTAAGCGAAATAAGTCAGACAGAGAAAGACAAATACTGTATGATTTCACTCATATGCGAAAGACAAACAAACACATAGATACAGAGAACAGATTAGTGGCTACCAGAGGGGAAGGAGGTGAGGGGAGGGGGAAAAGGGTAAAGGGGCACATATGTGTGATGACAGATGGAAACTAGACCTTTGGTGGTGAATACGATGCAGTCTATACAGAAGCTGAAAATAATGATGTACACCTGAAATTTACACAATGTTATAAACCAATTTGACCTCAAAAAAAAAAAAACCCACAAAAGCAAAATTTCAATACATGCCAAAAAAAAAAAAAGTGAGCAAATATTTTATAAAATACCATGTTATCTCCATTAAAAATATTTTTAAAATCGTATATAGTCTTTTAAATACAGTCCTGTTGTTGACTTTGGGGCACAAATGCTATGAGACTATTTTCTTCTTTTATGATTACCTGTTAATGAAATATTCTGATTACATTACATAGTGATTACACATTCCCCTGCTTTAGTCTTTCCAAAGGCGGCATTTTAGACGATCTTGAAGTAGTCTTTCATAAATTATCACTTAACAAAAGAAAAGAAGCGTAGCCAATTATAATGAAGTGTTCAAGAGCTAACAGTGTTTTTTTTGTTTTCAAAAATAAGTTCTAGGAAATTGTGCAGCCTCGTATTCTGAGAGGCTAAAAAACCCTATAGCAACTGAAAAATGACGTTGTTAAATAAATGAGGTGCAAAATTTGATTTACCTTAATATTGTTACAGTCTGGTGGGGAAAATCCACAATATTCTTCATCATGTCACTTACAAATTAAAGAAGTATCCATTATTTATTTAGCTCCTATCATGCTGTGGCTGTTAGGGCAACTGCAGGCTCTGTGATTGATCTACCGTCTTCCATGTTAAGGAACATGTGAATTTACACTCATGCACACACACGCTAGCATATTTATGTCTACTCCTTGAGGACAGGCATGATTTGCACATGTGTGTGCAAAGAAATGAGTTTTAGTTACAATGAGTGACAATTTAGGGCAGGTGGTAATACTCTTCTGCTCACCTGCCTTAAGTAATTTACAAACTTTCACTTACGTGCAAATTTAAGACTCTTTCTCATGCAGATGATTTAGGAGAAAATTTTAAACTTTTGGTAATTGCTCTACTAAATCATTATTTAGGTTTATGTCATTGCATCCATTCAGTTTTGGGTCAGTTAGGAAGGTAGAATAGAGGTGCCATTCAGGTTCAGGGTTAGTTTAAGCAAAATTAATTATCTGTCTAGTGGTTTATCTGGATTATGCTGAATCTGCTAATTAAATTTCTGCAGTATATAGTTAGCCAAGTAAAAGATATAAGGATAACTTTAGAAATTGACAACATGGTATTCTTGAATATTCTAGTAGAACCTACAATAGAGTTAGTTTCGTGTTGGTGGTCTTAAATTTTCACTTCTGGCTTTTTGCTTTTGTCTATGTAGGCATGGGAATTAATTATTTGGTTATTCTCTATTGCCAGCCATAGTGATTTTGTGGTGGTTTTGATTTAAAAGTGGGAGGCAGCAAAGTTAGGCACACAGCTCGGGTTCCTATGAATCCTGGTTCTGCTCTTACCAGGCTAGCTAACCATGGCTAAAGTACTAAACTTCCTGAGCCTCAGTTTCCACAGCCATATAGTGGGGATGATTATAATGCTTACTTATAGAGTGATTGTGAGAATACATTAAGATGGTAGACATCAATTCCTGGGCACAGCGCAGCAGGAATGCATAAAATATGTTAGTTATTATTACTAAAAGTCCCTGTCATGCAATAAGAATCTCTAGTTTCTTCAGTGAGATACCCAGGAGGTTTGTCCTTGGTTTCTTCCCTGTCACCAAGATAATGGTCCTCAAACCTCGCTGCAGATTCGAATCACTTTTGAAGCTTTAAAACAATATAGATGTGAGAACTATTTCAAAATCAATTGGATAAGAGTTGGCATTTGGCCTGTCCACAATTATTTCTTTTTTTTTTTAATTTTTTCTGTGAGGAAGATCAGCCCTGAGCTAACATCTGATGCCAATCCTCCTCTTTTTTCTGAGGAAGACTGGCCCTGAGCTAACATCCGCACCCATCTTCCTCTACTTTATATGGGACGCTGCCACAGCATGGTTCGACAAGCTGTGTGTCACTGTGCACCTGGGATCCGAACCAGTGAAGCGCAGGCCACTGCAGCGGAGTGCGCTCACTTAACCCCTCGTGCCACCAGGCCGGCCCCATAATTATTTCTTAAAGAATCTTGAAGTGATTCTAATAATCAGCCAGGGTTGAAATCTACTGGCAAATGAAGTCTTCCCTTTAAAGAAAATTCAGCTCTTGACTGCATGGAGATGCAGGGGTGGGGGTGGAGGGATTAATTTTTTCACTTCACCAAGAAACACCTAAAAATATAGCCTATAATCCTGCTTTCATTTTCTCACCTGCCATTCTCTTTTCAAGCTATTTCAGTTAAATTTCCATCCTTGCCATGGCACACATTACCATGGCTTTCTTTTTTTAAAATTATTTTACTGAGGTCATATTGGCTTATAACATTGTGTAAATTTCAGTTATACATCACAATATTTCAGTTTCAATATAGACTGCATCATGCTCACCACCAATAGTCTAATTTTTAATCCATCACCATACACATGTGCCCCCTCATCCCTTTTGCCCTCCCCCCACCCCCTTCTCATCTGGTAACCACTAATCTGTTCTCCTTATCTATGTGTTTGTTTATCTTCCATGTATGAATGAAATCATACAATATTTGTCTTTCTCTGCCTGACTTATTTTGCTCAGCATAATACCCTCAAGGTCCATCCACGTTGTCACAAATGGCATGATTTTGTCTTTTTTTTTACAGCTGAGTAGTATTCCATTGTATATATATACCATGTCTTCTTTATCTGTTCATCCATTGATGGACATTTTGGGTTGATTTCATGTCTTGGCTATTGCGAATAATGCTGCGATGAACATAGGGGTGCATATATCTTTTTGAATTATTGATTTCATGTTCTTTGGATAAATACCCAGAAGTGGGATAGCTGGATCATATGGTATTTCTATTTTAAGTTTTTGAGAAATCTCCATACTGTTTTCCATAGTGGCTGCAGTTTGCATTCCCACCAGCAGTGTATAAGGATTGCCTTTTCTCCACATCCTCTCCAACACTTGTTATTTCTTGTCTTGTTAATTATAGCCATTCTAATGGGTGTGGGTGATATCTCATTGTAATTTAGATTTGCATTTCCCTAATAATTAGTGATGTTGAACATCTTTTCATGTGTCTGTTGGCCATCTGTATATCTTCTTTGGAAAAATGTCTATTCATATCTTCTGTCCATTTTGTGATCAGATCGTTCATTGTTTTGTTGTTGAGTTGTATGAGTTCTTTATATATTTTGGAAATTAACCCCTTGTTGGATATATCACTATTGGCCTTCTGTTATTATGCAGGATCTATTCACCCATGTGGTTGGCCAATCCCTCTTTCTTTGCTTTGTCCTCCCTTGACTTTAATGGCAGCCTTATCTGGTTCCCGTTCTAGTTCTCCCAATTGTCCCCTCATAGCTTCCTTCATGGACTCTTCCTCTTTTTTTCTAACCCTTAAATGGTGGCAGTCTCAAAGGTTTTATTCTTGATTCTTTTTTTTCCCTCACACTTCATGTTCTCCATCAGCAGTCTCAGCCATGCCCATGGTTTCACACTAATGATGATAAACCCAAATCTCTATTTCTAGATCAGAACTTCTTCTTGAGCTCTAGACTTTGAATTACCAAGTTTGTTGTTATTGTTGCACATCTAGAATAGTTCCTGGCACAGGAGGGGCTTACTTATTTTTAAAATTAAATTAATCTACCAATGAATGATTGGCCAACAAGGCTAATACCAGACTAAACAGTTTGGATTTCGTGCTGGACGTGATAAAAAATCATTAGAAAATTTTAAAGCAGCAGACTGAAATGATCAGATGTACATTTTTGGAAAGATGAACTCCAGCTGTAGTTTAGGAGATAGATAATGGAGAAGACACCATAAAAAGATGAGATAAGAATATGGCAAAGCTAATATTTATTGAGATCATACTATTTGCCAAGCAAATAGTACTGAGCTATGTACTTTACATGTAATGTCTTATGTAATGTGCACACTAGCCTGAGAGACAGGTTTTATTATCCTGTCCACTTCTCTGAGAGGAAAATTGAGGATTAGAGAGAGATTTAGTAATTTGCATGGAGGTACAAAACAAGTTAATGTTGGAGCGCTAATCCCAGGAAGAAATTGTGAGGCCCTGAACTAAGGTTTTGGTGGTTGAGGTGAAAAGGAGAAAACTGATTCAAAACTTAAGGGAATAGAACTTGGTGTCATTAAGTAAGTGGTGATGAGGAAGGGGAAGATGTTGGTTCATGAGCTGTAGGTTGCCATCCTGGGCGTATCCATCGGTCTTGGCAGACTCATGCACCAAAGCTTCCATCCCATTAAATTATCTACTCCTTGACAGAGCTCATCATTTTGCATAAATTTGCATTGACATTTCTCAACTTACTATCCCCTGTTTTCATCTTGATATTATCAATTGTTCTCCTATTTATTCAAATAATATAAATCATATTAACACTTCAAGACCTGTATCTCAAGTTTTATCTTTTCCATGAAACTTTTTAAAAAATAATTTTAGCCAAAACAGAATCTCTATTCCTTAGAATGTATTATCTACATCCAAAAACTTAGGCAGGTGATCAGAAGTTGTAGAGCATAATGTTTAAGTGCATGAACTTTGGAGCCAGAAAGACCATTGATTCAAGAGATTAGTCGATGACTTAAGCAAATTATTTAATTGCCTGGAGTTGAGCTTTCTCAGCTGTAAAATGGGAATTTCAATGACAATGTGTATAAAGTACAGTGAACGTTAAATAAAATAATGCATGGACAATGCTTAGCACTTTGACTGACACACAGTAAGCACTTACTAAATGTTGGCTAATACTACCTTTATTATTAAATGCTTATATTTATCTCAGTGTTCTCATAGTGTTCTCTTTTACACTTGCATGCTTTGGCTTCCCAGGAACAATGTAATTATCTCAAGGGCAGGGAAAGTGTTCAGCACATCTGGCAAATTACTAAATACTCAATAAATGCTGAATGAATGGATGATTGCACAACTTCTTTTGCTTTTCTTTCAGTGGCTAGCATAATATCGGACCCCTACCAGACACTTAATAAACACTACTTGAGTGTTTTAAAATTATTATTTAAAAACAATGATCAGTATGGTCTCATGCTTGATTAACCTAATTGAATGGAACTCCAAGAACATTGTAACCAGAGGAATTTTCTCGAAATTTCATAGCAGCAGAACATTGTGCTGATGCCTTTTCTTGGTATCATTAGTATCTGCGTGAATATCTCCATCTGGAAATTCACAATTCCTTCATATGTATGCCATTGCTAAGACTACAAGGGTGGAGTCCCTTAGTTTATGAAGACGATGCAGCAGAATTCCTTTCTCTCTTCTTCCTTCCCCCCCTCCTTTCCTTCCTTCCTTTCTCTCATTTTTATTTTCCTTCCTTCTTTCCTCCCTCCCTCCCTTCTTCCCTTCCTTCCTTTTCTCTTTCCTTCCTTCCATCCCTCCCTCCCTCTATCCCTCTTTTCCTTCCTTTCTTGATTCCATAAATGGATTTTCACACACCTGTTGTGTGCAAGGCACTGCACGAGCATTGAGGGTCCAAAGAAGAACATGAAGATTCAATGAGGAATAAGACCTCATATAAGCTCTCAAGGAGCTTATAATTTAGGGGTGGGGCATAGACCAGTAAATGGACAATCACAGAGCAATAAGATAGAACAAAACACATGATGTTATGGGCAAACATGAAGATCACTAACTCAAGATTCATTATACCACTTTCTGTCGTCCTGGAGGTATCCAGGATGTAATTCTTGAGTGTACTAAGTTAAATGTGAAAACGCATCATTGTGACTTTCAATCTAGAAGATGTAGGGCAAAATAAGGCTGGAGTATCTTCTCCTTTCTGACATTATACGTCTGATTTCACTGATATATAGTACACAATTATTTGAAACAAGTGCCTATAAAAGTCCATAAAACCAAGTGACCTTTTGAGATATAACAAAGGTAAAATGTTACTGTCATCACTCTCTATGAATCGCCTCATTATCAATATTTGAGACTTTGAAGTAAAATAATGAAAAGTTTACTTAAAGCAATGACATCAGATAATGAAGCCATTCTTGGGTATTTAATACCAATATTTCAGAAATAGAACTCCAAAGTAGTTCTAGATGTGCTTATGTATGCTGATTGATTTTAGGTTTATCATTCTTCCCTTCATAACTACACTAATACAAGTGGTTCTCTTCACATGGAATGTAATTGTGGTGACATTTGACGCTCTGACAGTAACTAAAAACACGGCACAAATGGGTAAATATAGAGGTAGCAAGGCAAAGATGACAAAATATATGAAAACATTTTGTTTATTTGTATGCTGCATTTTATTGTCTACCATATTTACTTCTTATTTAATGTTTTAATTTGTGCCATTAAGTAAATGTCCCCGCACATTCATAAATATATCCCATAGCATTATTGCTAGAGAATAATCATCAATGTTTCTGACTATTAAAAATGAACAGCTATATATGTACTTGTGCTGTCACCCATGTGACAAACTACAAACTTGGTATCACTACAGTAGCCATTTACGAGAAATAGAATAATTACACCACTGCTGTAAATTACAAGAAGATTTCTCATTGGAACTCTAGACTGTTAATAAGGGCTGTATTCCTTACAGATTTATCAGGTTTGCATTTCTTCTGTGAGCTGGCATTTATATATCTGTAAATTCATTTGCATAAGAAATTGAAAGCAATTGATTGAGGCTATTGGAAAAAGCTTTCAAATCTCATGAAGTTGTTAGCTGCAGAGTTGAAGATGTAACAGTCCTAAATCTGCTCCAAGTGAAGCTCTTAATGAGTTTCCTATGGACCCCTTCAGTGAAATCAGGCCTTTTTTTTTTCTGTTTATGCTGTTTTCTGAGTCAGATTTGCTAAGGCTACTATTTTGATCAAACTTGGATTGCCAATTACGGGCAGCAAAATCTAGGAGAGGCACTATGCCATAGCACTTAGATCACAGTGATCAACAGCAAAGATTCTGGAATAAGATTGCAAGAATCAGAAATTTATCTTTGGCTAGCAATATGATCTTGACCAAGTTCTCTTTGAACTGCTCTTTCTCTAACTGCACACTGGAGCAATAACGCTACCCATCTTGTAGTTTTGTGCTGAGGATTAAACAGAAAAAAAATATACATGTAAGGCACATGATGAGGGCCTGGCATGCCATAAGTGCTCAATAAATTTTAGCTATTGCAAGACATATACATTTCTATTTTTTTAAATTGAGATATAATTAGCATATAACATTGTATTAGTTTTAGGTGTATGACCTAATGATTTAATATATGCATATATTGTGAAATGATTACCACAATAAGTTTAGCTAACATCCATCACCACATATGGTTACAAATTTTTTTTCTTGTGATAAGAACTTTTAAGATTTACTCTCTTAGCAACTTTCAAATATACAACACAGTATTGTTAACTATAGTCATCATGCTGTACATTACATCCCCAGCACTTATTTATCATATAACTGGAAGTTTGTACCTTTTGACCCCTTTCACCCATTTCCCCCAACCCCTGCCTCTGGCAACCATCATTCTGTTCTCTGTTTCTATGAGTTCAGCTTTTTTAGACTCCACATGTAAGTGAGATCATACAGTATTTGTGTTTCGTTGTTTATTTCACTTAGCATAATGCCTTTCAAGCTCCATCTATGTTGTCACAAATGGCTGGATTTCCTTCTTTTTTATGGCTGAATAATATTCCATTATATATATATCACGTTTTCTTTATCCATTTATCTTTCAATGGACACGGGTTATTTCCATGTTTATGGAACATTTCCATGTTCCATATTTACCTATTGTAAATAATGCTGCAACGGACATGGGGGTGCAGATATCGCCTCAAGATAGTTATTTCTTTTCTTTCAGGTATACACACAGAAGTGGAATTGTTGGATCATATGGTAGCCCTATTTTTAATTTTTTGAGGAAACTCCATATTGTTTTGCATGGTGGCTGCACCAATTAGAATTCCCACCAACAGTGCAACATTTCAATTTTTAATATTGATCTATGTATGTCAATTAGATTTGTCCTCTCAGATCCTTATTCTGGTGATCTTAATCATATTCTCAGGCTTAGTATAAAAACGTGTACTAAGAGAGTGCACGTTAGTGTACGCAAACCCAATAGAGTAATTGCAGTAGAGATGTAATAGCTCTTAATAGCTTTATCAAAATGACACAGACTTTTTTTTCAAATTTTAACAAAATATTCATAATTACTGCATCCTAAGTGAAAACAACAGACAAAGATCATAAAACAATACTTTCTAAAGATAGTTTCAAGGTTAGAGAAACAGTGAAAATAAGTTCCATGAACCATCAATAAAAATAAAACAACAAAAACAGAAAAAAAGGTGGTTAGCTTTGTATGTAACACACAAAAACAGTTTGGTTTTTACTTAGTTTCATTTTTTAAAATATTATCATCAGATTCCCTTAGAGTGATCATGGGGTCCTTCAAATTGTCATTTAAGGATGGCAAATAATTTCACTCACACATCACCACTTTGGTTTTCTACGGTCATATAGACATGATACGGTCTGATGGAAAGAACATTGTATGTAGTACATTCCTACATTGCATTCCTACCCAGTCTCTTTCTCTAAACTGCTGTGGGATAATCCACGTAGCCACTCAGATTTGTCCAGTGTAAAAGAAAGATGCTAGACTAGATGATCTTTTAAGATCCCTTCTATCTCTGATGTTCTGTAAGCTAGGAAATTTGTTAGAATGTCAACGCAGATTTGCACTTGCAAAAAGCGCCTATCTGTTTCTGCTTTCTTTTTTACTGTGTGATGGTGTGTCTAGATTGACTAGCGCTTGTTCTCACCTTTGCAGTATTGCTGATTTCAGAGGGGTTGAGAAAATCTGTCATCCCAGAAATATTCAAAATTACAGTCTATTTAAAACAATTAAATAATACTTCTGTGTTTTGCCATTGTGTTTGCATTTAGGATAACATAGCTATTTAATCTGTATAACCATTTGAAACTAATGATGGTTAAATCACCTAATACTCCTTGATATCAGTGCAAATTAATCTGAAATTTAACTCCATTTGTTGGAAACTGAGAGTCTCCAGGCACTCGTATTAGATCTCCTCTAGGAAATGATTTAAAAAACATTCTGACGTCAAATCCTTCTTGACTTTGGGGACTGCATTTCAAAGTACCAGAATTTTTCATATTGGATCATAAATCTGCTCCATAGGAATTTGGTCTCCTTAGATTCCAGCTTTTGGTTTATGCTTCCAAAAACAATTATACTAATAAAAATGTCAAAGCAGGGGCTAAACAGAAGTAGCAAGCACATTAGAAGCCAAGGCAGGATTTTTTTTTAACAGACAGAGAAGGAGAGACACCTCTTGGCATTCACTATTATAAAACACAAGATTAATGCAGTTCTCAATAAGAAGGCTAAGTGCATAAAATAAAAGAGCACAACCATTATCCATCTCAATGGATATGGCTCCAACTCACGAATCCCAACAATACATAAAAAATACATGATGCTATTAGGTGAGGGAAGCTGGCAATATATTGTCCATAACTTATTTATATAAGGCTGTCCTGAGAAGCAGTGTTTAACTCTGCTGGCTAGGCAGGTAGGACCTGGGACCTAAGTCGTTGTTTACTGAGAATCAGAGGGTAACTGACAAACATTCCTTGAAAACGTGGGTGAAACGTGGGACATCTTAATACCTCCTCTGTTGTCTTCTGGACCGTTCTCAGTTTTCCTCCAAGCTCTGCTGATTTCACAAAACAAGAGTCATTTCATAGTTTTGTCTAAACTTTGTACTCAGTTGTTTACCTTGGTGGTCAAGGTATGAACCTAATAAATGTCAAGAAAATTAGGAACTGGTCATTGAAGTCAATCACAGAGTTATTTGACAGGACTGCCACGGTCTCTAGATAAAATACAAGAGCCTGGTTTGGGTTTCCATGGGACTAGGGCTGCTTGGGGTATCAGGGGTCTCAGAGACAGAGGTTCTCAGCAATAGGTTGTACATCATTTAGGAAGGTCCATTGGTGTCAATAAGAAATATAATTGAAATAAGGTTCAGCTGCAAGAAAGGAACTCTTGAATCTGGATGTTCAGGGATCCTGGGCCTCTGACAGAGAGAGCACGTGGTCAGGCTAAGGCCACTCAGGGGAGGTGTATTCATTGGACAGTTAATGACAATTCACAGGATAGCTATTTTCTGTATCTATGTTCTGATAATTGTGTTTCCATGACTCCCTTTAAAGTTTGTATACAAACTACTTTCACCTTTTTTAAAAAAAATAAAATGTATTGCTTTTATAATAATGATATTAATCAAAAAGTATCTTTAATCTTTACTCAAGTAGTCAAAACAATGAGTGGATAAGGCCAAAACAGTGCTTATGAAAGTTGCTAAATGTTTCTTCAGAGTACCAAAGTCAGAGCTGACTCTCAGTGTGCATCCCTTCACTCTCTTTTTTTGTGGAGACTAAAAGTTTCCCGTTAGGGCTTAACAGGCTGTCATCAACCTTAACCGTGAAAGGGCTCTCCTAATACATTTGGTAAGGATAGCACATGTCGTTTAAGGTCATCAATTTATAGAGAAGTTAGATCATCTTTTTTGCTGGGATGCTACACAATTGATTTCTCAAAGGTCACCAATGAACTCCTTCAAGTGAATTGAATTTAAAATTTAGTTTAGCCTTAAAGGGCATTGCAGTTCAATGGTCTAAATCAGGGATTGACAATTAAAGTTCTGAATCCTGTTTTTCTGGCATATTGGTGACAGGAGAGATTTCACGGATGCTCAATGTTAGCCGGGGTTGCAAGCTCTTATTTCTGTTCATGTGTATTTTCCTTGCACACAATGTGGGATATATTTATATTTATAAAAATATAAATATATGTTGAAATTTTTAAGATTTTGGATTTCACAACTTAATATAACTTATTCTAATCAGTCAATTAGAACACTGTTTTCCTGATGAGTTCAGTTGCACCAGGGCAGGCAATCTTAACCAAGAGCGCTCATAGGAATCATCTATTTATAAATCCCTGGACGTAGACCCCATCCAGAGATATTCTGACTTGACAGATTAGGGTTAGGATCCTGGAAAGTATATTTTGACAAAGTTCCCTGGTGATTAAAACAAAACAAACAACAGCAACGCACACACACACGTATGTATGTATACAGGTTTACATACATATATACATGCATACTTTTCACTTAATAATATACTGTGGAAATCTTACAGCATCAATACGCATTGTAAGCTCATTCTTTTTAATAGCTGCACTGACTCACTAGCTTGATGAACATTTTATTTAAGAGCAGGTTTCTTTACTTCTCTGTGCGTCAATAATGTAAAGTGGGAATAATAACAGTACCTGCCTCATAGCGCTGTTGTGAGGATTAAATGTGTTAATACAGGCAAAGGGTTTAGAAATATGTCCGGAAGCTAAGAGGCATTATAAAGGAGGTTGATATTTTCATCAGCATTATTATTTTTAACCACAATCTGACAGTATTCCTAAGAGATATGAAAATGTGTATGCAGACTTTGTTGTGTTTTCAGGTAGTTTCAGGTAATTGCATGAGAACCAGATAATTTTTTTCAAACTCTTGTATGAGGCATCATTTTGTAATTTAATTTCAAATGGACAGGAGAATGAATTAGGTGGAGCTCGCTAGGAGGCAAGAGAACTCTGTTCTTATTTCACTCTGCCAACGGAAGTGTGTGACTTTGGACAAGTCATGGAGAAATTTGGGGACTAAAGTTCCCCATGCAGAAAATGAGGGCATTGGAAGAAATGGTCTCTAAGGTTTTGACAGCTTTAACTGTGACTTGGTATTGAAGAAACAGAGAGGAGGTACAATAATATAAAATTTCCCCCAGAACGTAAGCTTCATGAGGGAAGACACTTCAGTGATTATCAAGAGTTAGAGTCACAATGTCTAGAGTGAGGCTTTTGCTCATAGTAGGCAGCCAATAAAATTCTGTTGAAAGAATGTTTAATAAAGAATGTTCAAAATGCAAAGTGAATACTAGGCAGATAATGGGTCTTCATACCTTTTTTTTTTTAACTGAATATATGGGTTCCTCTGTAGGAACTTCTCTAGAAATTTGACCTAAACGCCTGTCTTATCTTTCAACACCAGAAACAATTTTAAATAGATTTAGTTTTATTCTTAGCACATCAATGCGTATCTATTTCTACTGCCTTGTTAAAGTACTCTAATTGAACCATTTCAACAGTTGCAAAATATTCTGTCTAGAACATTTTGTTAAACTAAAGGAATGGAAGATGCGTGAAAAAATTCCATCTGCACTTGGTGTGTACAAAGCGAACATCATTTGAAAAGTCTAGCTCCTTTTAGCGAAAGTATTTAAATGCAGTAGTGCAGTTGGAAGGACCTATTGGACTATTAATTAGAACAATCCTTTTCACGTTGATCAATGAGGATGAGTTTTTACAGAGCAGCAAGTTTGGATGCAGTTACATTATGCTTTCACAGCATTAGCATTTGTTATGTGATTGGACAAGAGCCCAGAGATGTTGGAAGGTGAAAGGATGGGCCCCTTGAATCCTTTAGTCTTACTTTCTATTTGATAGTTTGAAGTCACTACTTCCAGAGATTCTGAGGCACGAATGTATCCTTGTGCTTAAAGGCTTCTGAAATAGAATTAATTTTTTCAAGCCAGAGTATGGATTTTTAAAATGCCAAGTTTCGTTTAATTAAACAATAAAACCAAACCACATTTCTTCTTAATCAGGGATATTGTGGGGAAAAAGTTTGGAAAGCCAATGAATTACAATAAATAATAGTGAGTTTTAATGTAAAACTCACTCAAAGATGCAACAGGTCAACCAATCTATGAACCTCTGGAGGGTAACAAGACAGTAAACTTGACATTGTGCAGTATTTGACATACTGTGGTATTTGACATACAGTGAATCATTATTTACTTTCTATCCAAAAACATTTACCTGAGAAAAGGTCATGACGTTAAATTTGGAGACATTTACAGCAATTGCCAAATGTTTACTATCTACATGAATGTCATGCTTCTCAGTCAAAAGCAGGTTGATGTGCTAAATGTCAATTATTTCAACTTGTTTGATGGTAGCACAGATTGCCAAGCAACATAAAAAGAGGTTTAATAAATATTATATACACTGCTAACCATTAATCTTGTCTAGCATAGGCTGGAGTTTTACATAGAGAGGATTTATGACAAGCAACAGCTCAGGACATTAAAACTCAATTATTGCAGTCCTGGATGGTGGCACTATCATTAGCTTCTGGAAGCTGTACCTTGTTTCTTCTGCTTCTGCTGTCACTTTTGAGAAGGCATCAGGGAGAATGGAATTATTTCAGGAAACAGCACTTTGATGTTTTCTGGTCCTTTTCAGAATTAGCAGCAAAAGAGGATTACCCAGAGTTATGGTGGTAGGAAAATGAATTGTTCCATTTTTCTCAATGATTGTAAGACATAATGATATTCTGCAGCAACTCCAAAGACTTTAAGAGAACAGCACAGAGATGTTAAGAGGGATGCAAAAGCGCCATTGGAATAAAAAGTTGTGAGGGAGCCAGCAATGAATGAAATGCAAAATAGTTTCCAGGATGGTTTATCAGTACTGAGACTTGATGAAAGCAAATTATGAAGCAAGTTATGAAAAGCAAAAGCTTTCTTCATTTTCTCCTAATAGCAAAATATGCATACAATAAAAAACTCAGTGCTATTACCACAAAAATGCCTTGGATCAAGTACCCAAGGTCAATATTCTAAAAAGCTGGCCTTGGGCCTAAAATGAACGTGGAGATATGCTCTTTATATGTCTTTTCTGACTTGATTTCTTTTTCACTGGAATTTGAGTTTGTGAATAAACTCAAACTACTGGCATAAGATTGAAGCCATCTGATAAGCATTTACAGAGCGCTACTGGATTCAAACACGGTACTCGGCTCTGGTGTAGGAGATTACTGTGATCGGGCAGGAAGATGATAAAATAGTGCAAGTTAGATCATGTAAATACCACAAGAAAGGAATAAAACCAATTCCCTGAGAGTTTAGAAGGAGGACTTCTGAGCAGTATCAAAGAACTCTTCATGGAAGCATTCGTGTTAGACTCTGACAGGCAGGTAGAACATATTCATTTGGAAACAAGTAGCAAAGGGCATCCCAGGCAGAAAGGACATCCAGAGCGGGTGTGAAAATGTTTGAGTGTGTGGGAGGTGGGGGACAATGGTTAGCTTTGCCTAAATCAGAGGATTTACGAAGGGAATGTGGGATGTCAGCCCAGAGAGGTAGCAGTAAGATGGCTCATGAAGAATCTGAATGGCCAGGTTAGAGTTTGGCTTTTGTTCTGGAAGCAAATGGAACCACAAGTGTTCTTTGAGCAGGTCAGAGCTGGCTCGGCAAAGATTAATCTAGCAGGGTCAGAAGAGTGAAAATGCCATTATGGGAAGAATAGAAAAGGACAGGGAGACTCAGAGGGTTTAGAATCAGGGTGAGAAAGGCAAGGAGACACCAGTCTTATTTAAATGCCACATTGGCAAAGTAACCACAGGATGTAGTGGCGTTTTTTTCCTGGGAGACCTTTAACTTCTCATCAGTCAGGGAAGATTTAGGAGTTCTGCCTTGATTGAGAGACAGCTGAGCTAACGGGTCCTTCCATCCATAGTATGAAAGCATTTCTATAAATGAGGGTAAAGAATCAGTCAAGAATTTTCTTCCCTTGAATATCTGAGCAATATATGAGTAATTACAGGAGAATGCTTATAGTAAGCTTCTTACTTCCCAGATGCAAATTGCGGCTTAGCCAAGCTGATTTATAGCTTATGCCAGACGTGTTGAGTCATCTCCCCCTAAAAATAACATAAGCAATTCTTTTAACGTTGAAATGTAGGTTTGTTCTAGAATCTGAGACATATTACTATTATTCTCCAGCACTGGGCCCTAGGCTAGACAAATCGAGTTTACTTTTAAAAAGGTCAAAAGCACTTTCTAGATCTCAGTGTCTCTTTCTTTTGAAGCTCCTGGGTCATCTGATATTTGCAACATCATGTACTTATTCATGTTAAATATTGATGGTCTCTGATAAAATAAAATGATGTTATCAGAAAAGGTTAAAAGTCATTCTGTCATATTCACTTATTAATCCAAATTCACATGTTGGATTTCTTACCAATCACCTAGTAGGGACTTAAGGGAAATATTATAGATGAATGATGGGGAAAAATGTAAAGTAAGGGCAATGCTGGGGAACAAGCAGGGAAGTGATGAAGTCATGGGGAGAATGGAATTTCAGGAACAGCACTTTGATGCTTTCCTTGTGTTTTCTGGTCAAGCTGATGAGTAGGTAGGTAAATAAATGGCTTACTTCATAGTTAAAGCTAAGGTATGTCCTTACTACGTGATCTTAGCTACAGTCTCAGGGATATTCAATGAGCTTGAAAGTTGTTTTCAATATTTGATTGGCTGCATGTGTAAAAGATAGAGTTCTGCTTGGTGCTCAGAGCATGGAAGAATGGTTGGAAGCTACAGATTTTTTTCCCATCAGAACAACAACAAAAAAGACAGAAAAAAATACATCTCCACTGTCCAAAAAAAGAAAAAGTTGAGTCACAAAGTCTTGAGTTACCTGAGGGCTGACTAGCTATTTGGGGTTCTTTTTATTGGTCTGCTGGGAGAATGGGATTTAGCTGTCAATTGGGTGGCTGGACTAAGGTGATTAAAATTCTTTCCAACTTTGAAATTTTTTGCCAGAAGTGTGCTGGGGACGATAAAGTGATCATATGAAGGCCTTAAGCCTGCAAAAGGTGGCTAAAATAACTCAATATACTTTATATGTCTTAGCTAAGTGATGAATTGGAGAAATGCAATAACTCTTGACTGCCATCTGAAGGGTAAAAAGAAAGGTAGGATTATGTATAGTGCCAAGAGGAAGCAGAACGAGAAATAATACCACGAAATTTACTAAAGGAAACTGTAGGATCTGAATTAGAAACATTTTTTCAAATTAGAGCTTCAAAATCTAATGTGTTTTGGCACCATCTCTCAAGGGCAGCCATAGAAGCCCCTTTGAAGAGCTCTGCACAGCCTTGGTTGGAACAATTTAAGCTGCATGCCCTTTAGAAAATAAAAGGCCTTTTCTGGAGGACAGGGAGGAAAGGATTGTACAATTTCTTTTCAACACAAAGTATTCTGATGTGAGGATTTCTCCTTAGGTTTATCCCCCACAGACCATTTCTTCTATAAACAGGCTGCAGGCAGACCCAGGCTTACTTGTGCCTGACATACATAGGCTGCATATTAAGAATAATCAGCCGGGAATGCCTGAAACAGCTCTCCAAGCCTGCTCCCCTGTGGTCATGGAGCAGCTATATCCTGGGATAGCTTTCTGCCAACTTCCTTTTGAAAAATGGTTTTGGGGAAGCCCAGGCAGCTCTGCCTATCTTCTCCCTCACCTTTTCCCTGAGCTAGTACTTCAGACTTTTGCCTGGTGACCATCAGCCTAGCAGAGGAGGGGCAGGGGAAGCCTACCATTCTCCTTTCTGGTTGGGGTTTGGTACTTCCTGCATATTGCAGCCCACTTACCTCATCTTCTCCTACTTCTCCTAGGACAGAATCTGCTTGTCACTCCTCAGGCAAGTCTATCCTCCATCCTCACCTGTTTTTTCTCAATCAGAAATGCCACACCTTCACTTTTATTTAAAATAGGTAGGCCGTACCTTAGAATATGTGAGCAATATCAAGAACGAATAACCCCAAGACTGAGTCAGAGCTCTGGATCATTCTGGTTGTATAACTTAGTTGTATAACCTTAGGCAAAACCACTGAAACTCTCTAAAGCTCAGATTCTTCATTTGTAAATTGAGGATGTCCTGTTTTCCTCACAGGCTACCATGGGGATCAAAAGTGATGATATATGTGTATGTATGTTTTGGTGGTAAAGTTCAATGTTAATGTGAGTTACTGTTATTAACAGTTAAATAGACAAAACTTTCTTTGGTCCACTGTATATACAACGACCTATCCTAGTGTGACTATGTCTATCCTAACAAGATTTAAGTTCTGACAGAGGGAAAGGATGTTTATTACACACTACTTTAAATCTATAGAAATCTTCAGATGGGCTGGTCCCGTGGCTTAGCGGTTAAGTGCGCGTGCTCCGCTACTGGCGGCCCGGGGTTCAGATCCCGGGTGCACACCGACGCACTGCTTCTCCGGCCATGCTGAGGCCGCATCCCACATACAGCAACTAGAAGGATGTGCAACCATGACATACAACTATCTACTGGGGCTTTGGGGAAAAAAAAGGAGGAGGATTGGCAATAGATGTTAGCTCAGAGCCAGTCTTCCTCAGCAAAAAGAGGAGGATTAGCATGGACGTTAGCTCAGGGCTGATCTTCCTCAAAAAAGAAAAAAAAATCTTCAGATGGCTATAAGCATGCTTTATGGGCTGGAGAAATCAGGGAGAAGCTGGGAGGTTGTATCTGTTCTTCGATAGAGTAGGGCGGGAAGAACTCCAGATCCTACACAGCTGGCGGTGGCCATGGAAAGGGAAGTGCGCAGTACAGGTCTAGGAACAGGTGAAACCAAAGGAAAGGGAGAATTTAGGGGCTTGTTTTAAACTTAAGTGTTTCTGGGTTTCTTCTGAGAGAAGGTATTATGGGTTGAACTGTGTCCACTCCAAATTCATACGTTGAAGTCCTAACCCCTAGTACCTCAGAATGTGACTGTATTTGGAGATAGGATCTTCAAATGTTGATTAAATTAAAATGAGGTAATTAGGGTGGGCCCTAATCTAATACGATTGGTATTCTTATAAGAAGAGAAAATTTGAACACAGATACACACACAGGGAAAACCATGTGAGGATGCTGGGGAGAAGACGGTCATGTGCAAGTCAAAGAGAGAGGTCTTAGAAGAAACCAATACTGCTGACACCTCAATCTTGGACTTCTGGTCTCCAGAACTGTGAGAAAATAAATTTCTGTTGTTTAAGCCCCTTAGTCTGTGGCACTTTATTACAACAGCCCTAGCAAACTCATTCAGAAGGCTTGGGCTGTTGTGGCTCCTCATTCTCTGGCTGCGTGAGCCCCACCCCCTTCTCAAGAGTCAGTCATCACCAAAGGCATAGACTTGGCAGAATCTGTCTTCCTCTTGGTCATCTGAATCCTGGTGGAGATGTGCTCCTGATACTCTAGGTTGTAATAATAAGCAGGATTTCTCTTTGAAACATCAGCCCCTGCCCATGGTGTTTAGTTCTATAGGTCTGTAAGGGCAGCATTGTGCTCTAGATACATCGTGATAGACCAGGAGTTGGTTAACTACAGCTTGCTGCCCAAATGTGGTCTGCCATCTGTTTTTTATAAATAAAGTTTTATTGGAACACAGCCACATTCATTTGTTTATGTATCGTCTACGGTTGCCTTTGTGCTACAATGGCAGAACTGAGTAGTTGTAACAGAGAACAGAGAGCCCACAAAGTCTAAAATATTTGCTATTTGATTCTTTACAGAAAAAATTGCTCACCCCTGTTGTTGACTGAAGGGGCTTCTTGTGTGTAAGCCTCTGATCATCCTGAAAGTCTGGATTTCTGGAGGAGAAAAATAAATTTATAAACTACAGAATTTGTTATGTAGCTAAAGGTCATTTGTAAGTCAGGACTACATATTTTAAGTACTCAGCAATCACTCCTGGGGTAACTTTCCTCAATATCTCTTGGCATATTGTCTTAATTTCCATGCTCGTGGTCATTCAGTTTCCTCATTCTATAATAAATTAACCTTCAGTAAAATTATTCATTCAGCACTTACAAATTAGCTTCCTGCAAAGTATCTTAGAATTTAACTGGGTACTGTGGGAAATGCAGGGTCTATAGAAAAGAGAATTCATGTCTTTAAACAGCTTTTATACATAACAATTCCAACTGCCTAGTCAAGAAGGCACAGTGGCAATAAATTCATGGGATTGATCATTTAAAATGTTATTACATGAAATAATAAATAACTTTAAAATGATTATGGAAATTAAAGTAAAATAAAACAACAAAAGAGGTGCAAAACTTGTGCACTGAAAACCACAAAAATTGTTAAAAGAAATTAAAGAAGATCTAAATAAATATAAAAAGATATCCCATGTACATGGATCAGAAGACTTAATATTGTTAAAATGATAATACTCTCCAAATTGATCTACTGATTCAACACAATCTCTATCAAAATCCTAGCTGCCATTTTTTCTGCAGAAATTGACAAAGCTGATCCTAAAATCCATATGGAATCTCAAGGGGTGCAGAATAGCAAAAATTATCTTGAAAAAGAAAAAGCTAAAGGAATCACATTTCCCAATTTTGAGACTACAAAGCTACAGTAATCAAGATAGTGTGGTACTGGCAAAAGATAAACATATAGATCAATGGAATAGAATTAAGAGTAGAGAAATAAACACATACATTTATGGTGAATTGATTTTCGACAAGAGTGTCAAGACAATTCAATAGGGAAAGAATAGGTTTTTCAATGAACAATACCATCAACAAAGTGAAAAGACAGAATGGGAGAAAATATTTGCAAATTACGTATCTGATAAGACATTTGTATCCAGAATTACAGCCCAATAATAGAAAAGATAAATATGCCAATTTATAAGTGGGCAAAGTATTTGAATGGACAGTTCTTCAAAGAAGATATATAAGTGGCTAATTAGCACATGAAGAGATGATCAACATAATTATTAACTGCAAAAATGCAAGTTAAAACCACAATGAGATACCATTTCATATTGAATAGGAAGGCTCTAATAAAAAAGACGGATAATAGGGGCTGGCCTGGTGGCCCAAGCGATTAAGTGCGCGCGCTCTGCTGCAACGGCCCAGGTTCCCCGGCTCCCCCCAGGCTCGGATCCCAGCGCGCACCTGACGCACCGCTTATCAGGCCATGCTGTGGCTGCGTCCCATATAAAGTGGAGGAAGATCGGCATGGATCTTAGCTCAGGGCCAGTCTTCCTCAGCAAAAAGAGGAGTATTGGCAGATATTAGCTTAGGGCCAATCTTCCTCACACACACACAAAAAAAGATAATAGCCAGTGTAGTGGGGATGTGCAGGACGTTGCTGGTGGGAATGTTACATCATGTAGCCACTTTGGAAAACAGTTTGGCAGTCCCTCAAAATGTTAACCATATCATACAATCTATTATTCCACTCCTAGTATATATCTAAGAGAAATGAAAACCTATATCCACACAAAAACTTGTGTGATGAATTATAGCAGCGTTGTTCATAATGACCAAAAAGAGGAAACAACCCAAATGTTCATCAATAAATAAATGAATAAATAAAATGTGATATATTCATGCAACAGAATATTACTCAATCATAAAAAAGAATGATGTACTGATACACACCATGACACGAATGAACCTTGAAACATTATGCTAAACGAAAAAGCCAGTCATAAAAGATCCCATCTTGTATGAGTCCCTATATTTGTCGAATATCCAAAATAGGCAAAATCTGTAGATACAGAAAGCAGATTAATGGTTGCCAGGGTGTAGGGGAGAGAATGATGGTGAAGTGAGTTAATGGGTTTCTTTGTGGAGTGATGAAAATGTTCTAAACAGACTGTGGGTGATGGTTGTACAACTCTGAAAATACAAAAACCACTTTAAAAATACATTAAATGGGTGAATTTTTGATATGTGAATTACATCATAATAAAATTGTTAAACTGAAAGGAAGAAAGAGTGAGACCATGGTAGACATGTAATATGTGTTGATGGAATGATTTTCCGAGAAGAAGCAGACCTCAACAGATGAGTTACATATAAAAATAAATATTCCAAAAATGCTATGTTGTTGTGAGTTGCCATGGGACACTGTGAAATTCCCCTTTCTGGAGGACTTTTTCTATAGGAAAACTTTTTATCTGCTTGAGATGGTTTTCGTGTTGTCTTTCTTGAGATGAGGGGGAAGGATTAAATGACATTTAGTTCTCAAGCTCCACTTTGAGTTTGCCCTTTACCGATGCCCAAGTACAACTGAAAAAATAAACGTTGACTCAGTAAGAAAATTTTCCCCTGAATTTCTTGGATACTCCTTTATTGGAGACTGTATGCTATAAGTGGGATACCATGTACTGTTATTATCATATAGAAAGTTCTCCTGGCGGGGGCTCAATTCTCTCTACCAAGTTCCATCATGGCAGGACATTTTCTAGGGAGGAACCAGCACATTTTACTATTCTAGTTTTGTTGTTGTTGATGTCAAAAGACTGAAAATAGGCAGAATCTCCTGCTTCTGAAATATTTACATTTGAAAGGAGGTAATTGGCAGGTTGTTATTACTGGCCACTGCACCTTAACATTAAATGAAAGGCTGGAGAGAAGCCATGTGAAGAGCTAAGACCTTGTTAATGATCCTGAAATGCATTCCCTCCTCTGGAGTATTGACTCAGAGTTACCAAATAAATAAATGTGATCCTTCCAGATCACTCACTGTACCCTAGAGAGACTCCTCCTCTCTTTGCAGTCTTTTAGTACTATTCTTGTGATTTATTAATAAAGATAATCGTAGTAGTTTAGCTTAAGTTAACTTAAAAGTTAATAAAGATAATGCTGTGAGTTAATTAATGACCAGTTATATTATCATCTCCCAAAAGCACAGATTACAACACTCCAATCCTGCTGTTTAGATTGTCAAAGAATTTTATTCTCCAAGAAAAATGAGCTTCCTTAGTTCAAAGTAAGATCCTTTTAGAAGGATTGGGTCATTTGCTGGGCAAGATGCAAATCCTAACCTATGTGCTTCACTAACCTACAGTGACCTCATGTTCAATGCCTGAAAGAGTAATTCAAAGGAGGTTTTCCAATCTTCGCTATCAGTGTAGGAGCCTTGACATTGTGGTCACAGTGTAAGAGTTAAATAAATTCAGGAGAGAAATATTTATTTAAACTCTCTGGCAATGATACTGTTATTGTCTTTTGTTATTGAATAATTGAAAAGGTATCAAATAGCAAAGTTTCAATTATTCATCAAGTTATTTCATTTACTAGACAAATGTCTGTAGGCAAGTAAATGACAACTTGAATTAAAAACTGGGAACATCTCCACAGGTTTACTTATCGGGTCATCACTGCTTGAATCCTCAAATGTGAAAGCTTCATACAAAATGTCCATCAGCAGTTATAGAGGGTGTTCAGTATTTGTGTTAGTTTTTATTTCTGCCATAACAAATTACTGCAAATTTAGCACTTAAAACAACACCCATTTATTATTATCTCATTGTTCTATAGGTCAGAAGTCTTGGTACAGTTAGCTTAGCTGGGGCCTCTATCTAGAGGATCGTAAGGCAGAAATCAAAGTGATGGCAGGGTTACAGTCCTTTCTGGAGGCTCTGGGGACGAACCTACTCCCAAGCTCATTCAGGATGTTGGCTGAATTCATGTGGTTGTAAAACTGAAGTCTCCATCCCCTTGCTGACTGTTGGCAAGGTTCTTGCTCCTAGAGGCTGCCCACATTGCTTCTCATGCGTTCCATGTGGTGCCCCTCCAGCAACAATGGGGCGAGTCTCTCTCATGCTTCAAATCTCCCTGACTTTCCCACTGCTACATATTTCCAGCCTCTAATTAAATGTTCTCTGCTTTTAGGGGCTTATGAAATTAGATTGGTCCACCCCCCAGAATAATTTTCCTGTGTTAAAGTTTGTAACCTAGATTACATCTGCAAGATCTCTTTTATCATGTATTCAATTTATTTACGTGTTCTAGGGATTAAGGGATGGATATTTTATGGGGCTATTATTTTACTTACCACAGTATTGAATAACAGGATAGAGAGTTTTATAATCCAAAACCTTGGGATTTTGGCTTTTTGTCCTAAAAGAATAAAACGAACAAAATGACATAGGAATACCCCGTTAGGTGCTAGTCATGAGTGTAGATAGCATAATCTTTTTTCTCTAATTCCAGAGCATTTGTTTTTCTGGAATGTTGTGCTCTGCAGTTTGTCCCTACAAGGTACCTTTCAAATCCTTTCTTCCTTTCTAGAATTGCAAGAATGCAGTGTATATTCTGATCATGCCAGGGCAACCAAAATAAAGATGTACTATAGTTTACATATAGAATTATTTCAGCTTTCTATTTTTTTTTTTTTTTTTGCAGACCTGTAGAATATATTTGTCCTGACTCTCCAGATTCTAGCTTCCTGCCAGTCTCTTCTGTTTGTAAGCTGCATAATCCATGTAGAGGGTACAGCTGCACCATGGAAACAAAACCAATGTGTTCTGAAATTCTGCCTCTATCACCTTCTTTCTGACTTTGTCATTCTGTCTTCTATTGGCAGTCCCTGGGAACCAATGCTACGTATTTGGCTCTTTCAACAAGATTAAGCCTCCTTCCTTCTTCCCCATCTTGTGTCATTCAATCCTTCCATTGACATCGTCACATCTTTCCTGCTATCACATGGGAAGATATTCACCTGGAAATGTCACCTCAATGTAACTGTTACAGCTGCCAAGAACTGTGAAAAGTCTGAGATCTTTTTCCTACGTGCAAGCTAACAAGTTAGCCTGTCACAGTTTCATGGATGCTTGCAGAAGATATGAGACTGCTGGGTCAGAGACAAATAATATTATTACTCATGGCACAGCAGGAAGCATGAACTTCATGTTTACAATGTTTCCCTTGCACCCCAAGACTCATGCGTATAATGTGGAGCAGCCTAGGTGGACACTCCACAAGCAGTAGATTTGTCTCATAGCTGAGAAGCCCTGAGCTTTTAAAGGGAGCTCAGGAGTCAATCATTTAAAGGAACCCCTCTTTTGAAGGGGGGTGCTAGCAAACCTGCCTAGCCTTTTTCTGGAGTCTTGTGCCCCAGAGGGAGACTCTGTCTCTTCCCTGGCTGTTTTCTATATAAATGTTCTTCAAAAGATAGTGCTGAAAATAGCTGCCAATGCCTCTGGTCGTAAGACATGCACAAATGCAAGAGACCAATGGAGAATTGCCTTATAACAACTGCTTCTTGTTTAAAAAGTGTCTCTTTGCAGGTAAGTGGGTATGCCTGTCTGATATAAACAAGACTAGCATACCAGGGTTCAGAAAATAAGTTAGACCCATTCACAATTACCTAAAAATATATACATACATTTTATAATTATTTACATATTGAAAACAAATTGCAAAAATATACACATGTATACACATAAACACTTTCTAAGAGATCCAAAAACAAGCAGCAAAATAATTTATTTCTGACATCTACTAAGCAGAATAAATGAAACAACATACGTATTTAAAGATTAAAGTGAGATGTTGTTTAGAGAACTGTGCTTACATATTTAAGAAAGGATTTCTCTGGGAAAATAAATACCACGTTAAGAGAGCTTTCCCAAAGTTTGTTTCTCAAATACAAATTCCAGTAGCGGATCCTTCATAAAAGAATTTATGGTCAGATAATTTTGGGGACATGTACCTTTCTGCAATAAGAATCACAAGGCAGATTAGCATATTAAATATTCTGAGCAGTCCTGATAGGAGGAAACTAGTTTTATTTTGTTTAATTTAATATTATTCTAATTGATTTGATAATGAACTCACGGTTTGTCTGTGTGCATGTCTCTCCAACATTTATCCCCTCTGCAGAGCATACTCAAGATTGTTGCCAATTTAAGGTGATGAAGATTTACCAGGTTACTCTTTTCTCATTCAGCACAGGTATTTAAAGTCTTGAAATGTACTTTTGAATTTGATTTATTCTGCACATTGCATGTTTAAACACTACATTTTTATTTAGCTTGATTATCTGGAAATGTCGTTAACTTATTCTCAATGTCCTTCTGCTTTCTCTGATCTATTTATAAGGTCAGTCCCTGAAGTTTAACTTTCATATTGATGAGGAAATGTGCTTAATGTTACAGAATTGATTACAATGAATTTGAAAGCCAAGTAGGGAAAATCTATTCCCATCAATGAATTTGCTTTTCAAATTTTGACAAAATAGTCTAGAAGTGAAACTGCAAAAGGGTAAACATGATATTATTCCAATGCTATTTTCATTATAATTGTATGCAAAAAACAGTGACTTATTGATTATAAAAATTAGAATGCTTTAAATGAAACTGTAATTCAAGTGAAGTATCGAAGGTAGTAAATATTGACATTTATGTAGATACATCAAACTACTTACTAAACCACAATGATGATAAGCATCCACATGTATTCTTTGCACTTCTAAAATATATCTTAAAAAACTATTAGTTACTACAAAGTACTCTAATTTTAATATAAATTTGTTTATACCACTTGAAGATTTTTCCACATAGTTAACTTCAGTTTTAAATAGCTTGATTTTTTACCTGCTGGATAAAAGATAAAACACAACATGACACACAATAATAGGAAAAAAGAGCAATATCTTTTAATGTAGAATTTTTAATAAATGATGATGGTTTCTTTCTATTATATTTCCTTCTAATCTTTTTTTGTGTGTGTGAGGCAGATTAGCCCTGAGCTAACATCCAATGCCCAGCCTCTTCTTTTTTGCTGAGGAAGATTGGCCCTGGGCTAACATCCGTGCCCATCTTCCTTCTTCCTCTACTTTATATGGGACGCCGCCACAGCATGGCTTGACAAGCGGTGCATGGGTGCATGCCCGGAATCCAAACCGCTATACCACTGGGCTGGCCCCTCCTTCTAATCTTTTTTAAAAATAAGCTTTGTTGTTGTACAATTATACAATCAAATTAATCAATTTTAAAGTATAATTTTGGCAAATGTATACAGCTACGTAAGCGTCACCATAATCAAAGTATAAAGCATTTTTATCATCCCTAAAAATTCCCCTGTGACCTTTTGCCTTCAACCTCTCCTTTGCCCTGGCCCCTGGAAACTCCCGCTCTTTCTATCACTATAGTTTTGTCTTTGTCATATAGTATGTAGCTGTCTGTGTCTGGCTTTTGTCAGTTGTGTAATTCATTCGAGAATCATCTGTTTCAAGTCTATCAGTAGTACATTTCTTTTATGACTGAGTAGTATTCCCTTGTATGACTATACCGTTGGTTTATTCATTTACCACTTGAGACACATTTGGTTTGTTTTCAGTTTTGGGCTGCTATGAATAAAACTATTATGAACCTTCAGATATAAGTCTTTGCATGACATGTATTTTCACTTTTCTTAAGTAAGTATGTAGGTGTGGAATATCTGGGTAGTATGGTAAATGTACTTTTAGCATTATAAGAAGCTGTCAAACTGTTTTGCGTAGTGGCTACAGTAATTTTTATTTTATTTATACCCTGAAGCACTGTATGAAAGTTCAGGTAATCCATATCCTCATCAACACTTGGTAGAGTTAGTCTTTTTAATTTTAGCCAGTGTAGTGGGCATATAGTTGCATTTGTATTTCTTTAGTGACTAATGATATTGAGCACCTATTTATATGCTTGCCATTTGTATATCTTCTAAGAAGTGTTCACACTTCTTTAAAACCCAGTCTTTACTGAGTTGTTTGTCTTCTTATTATCAAATTATGAGTTCTTTTGGATATTGGGGTACAAATCCTTTATCACACGTTTTATTTATTTTTATAATTTTATTTATTTATTTATTTATTTCCCCCAAAGCCCCAGTAGATAGTTGTATGTCATAGCTGCACATCCTTCTAGTTGCTGTATGTGGGTCGCGGCCTCAGCATGGCCGGAGAAGCGGTGCGTCGGTGCGCACCTGGGATCCGAACCCGGGCCTCCAGCAGCGGAGCGCGCACACTTAACCGCTAAGCCATGGGGCCGGCCCTCACACATGTTTTAAAAATATTCCCTCCAAGTCCATGGCTTACCTTCTTTACAGTGTTTTTTGAGGAGCAGTGCTTTTTTAATATTGTGAAGTCCAATTTATAGTTTTTTTTCTTATGGTTTGTGTTTTTTGCGTCCTAAGAAATCTTCGCCTAGCCCAAGGTCATAAAGATTTTCTTCTGTGCTTTCTTTCAGATGTACATATAGGCTTATGATTCATTTTGAGTCAATTTCTGTATATGGTGTAAGGGAAAATTTGTGTGTGTGTGTGTGTGGATATTCAACTGTTCTAGCACCATTTGTTGAAAAGTGTATCATTTCCTTATTGAATTACCTTGGCACTTGTGTTGAAAATCAATTGACTACAGTTATGGTCTACTTCTGGACTCTATTCTGTTCCATGATTCTATAAGTCTATCCTTATATCTACACCACACTGTCTTGATTATTCTAGCTTTATAACAAATTTCGAAATCAGTAAGTTCTCTAAGTTTGTTATCCTTTTTCATATTTGGTTTGACTATTCCAAGGATTTTGCAATTCCATATAAATTTTAGAATCGGCTTGTCAATTTGTACCTAAAAGCCTTCTGGGATTTTCTTTTTGATTGTGTTGAATCCATGGATCAATTAGAGAGGATTGACATCTCAATAATATTGAGTCTTTTCATCTACTAACATGATATACCTCTTCCTTAATATGTTTTCTTTAATTTCTCTCAGCAATGTTTTATAGTTTTCAGTACATGTTACATATGTTATGTTAAATTTATCCTCAAATATTTCAATTTTAATGCCATTATAAGCGGTGTTGTTTCTTTTAAAAAATCAGTTTCCAATCATCTATTGCTTGTATATAGAAATACAATTGATGTTTTTATATTGAGCTTATGTCTTGCCATCTTGCTAAAACAATTTATATGTTCTAACAGTTTTACTAGATTCCTTAGAATTTTCTACATTGATGGCCATGTTGTCAAGAAATAAAAATTTATTTTTTCTTTCCTGGTCTGTATACATTTTTTTTTCCTTTTTCTTGCCTTGTGCCAACTAGGAATCCAGTACAATGTATAATAGGAGTGGTGAGAAAAGATATCTTTGTCTTATTCTCAATCTTAGGAGGAAATCATTCCATTTTTCACCAAAATTTATGATAGTAGTAGATTCTTCTGTAGATGTCCTTTATCAAGTTGAGAAAGTTTTCTTCTTTTTGTAGTTCACTGAGAGCCTTTATTATGAGTATATATTGAATTTTTTCAAATGCTTCTTCTGTATCTATTGAGAGAATCATTCTTTTTTAACCTCTTAATGTGGCAAATTACATTGATATTTGAATGTTGCATTCCTGGAATAAATCCTACTTGGTCATGATGCATTGTCTTCTTTTGTGTGTGTGTGAGGAAGATCAGCCCTGAGCTAACATCCATGCCAATCCTCCTCTTCTTGCTGAGGAAGATTGGCCCTAGGCTAACATCCGTGCGCATCTTCCTCCACTTTATATGGGACGCCTGCCACAGCATGGCTTGACAAGCGGTGTGTCAGTGTGTGTCTGGGATCCGAACCGGGCCACCAGCAGCAGAGCATGTGCGCTTAACTGCTACGCCACGGGGCCGGCCCCACATTGTCTTTTTATATATGGCTGGATTTGATTTGCTAATATTTTGTTAAAGATTTTTGCCTCTATGTTTATGAAAGATCTTCAATTGTGGTTTTCTTTTCTTTGGTAATTTTTGTCTTGTTTTGGAATCAGGATAATGTTGATCTTAGAGAAGTATTTCTTTTTCTTCTATTTTCTCGAAGCATTGGTGTTGTTTCTTCCTTACCTATTAGGTGGAATTTACCAATAAGGCCACTTAAGCCTGAAATTTTCTTTGTGGGATAGTTTTTAAACTATGAATTCAATTTTTTCAGTAGATATAGGTGTATAAGGTTATTTCTTCTTGAGCGAACTTTGTTTTTTTTGTCTTTCGAGGAATTTTTCCATTTTTATCTAAGTTGTCAAATTTATTGGTAAGAATATGCTTATAATATTTTCTTATTATTCTTTTAATATTTATAGAATCAGCACTGATGTCACCTCTTTTATTCCTGATATTGGTAATTTATGTTGTCTTTCTTTTTTTCAGATAACAAGCTTTTGGTTACACTGATTTTTCTCTATTGTTCATCCAGTTTCTGTTTCATAATCTTCTTTCTTATTATTTCCTTTCTTTTTGTTGACTTAGGATTTAATTTCTTAGATAATTAGTTTTATACTGCTTTTCTTTCTTCATATAAGTATTTAAAGCTATAAATTTCCCTCTAAGCACTGCTTTTACTGCATCCCACAAATATTGATATGTTGTATTTTCATTATCACTTAGTTGAAAATATTTTCTCATTTCCTTCATAATTTTTTTGACCCAAGGGTTATTTAGAAGTACATTACTTAATTTCCAAATAGTTGATGATTTTCCTGAGACTTTTCTTTTCAATTTTTAGTTTAATCCTGCTGTGCTTAAAGAACATATTTTGTATGATTTCAGTCTATTTAAATTTATTGAGACTTGATTTATGGCCCAGCACATGATCTATCCTGGTGAATGTTCCATGTACAGTTGAAAAGAATATGTATTCTTCTGTTTGGGGGTGGAGTGTTCTATAAATATCAGTTTGGTCAAGTTGATTGATAGTGTTGTTCTCAGGTCTTCAATATTTTAATGATTTCTCTCTCTACTTGTTTTAACAATTATGAAGAAAATATTGACACATCTAATTATAATTTTGGATTTATCTATATCTCCCTTCAGTTCATCAATATTTGCTTCATATATTTTGAGGTACGTACGTTTTAAGGATTGTGGTGAATTGACTCCTTTATGGTGATAAAATGGCCTTCTTAATCCCTGGTAATATTTATTTTCTGAAGTCTAGTTTTTCTGGTGTTAATATAGCCACTCCTGCTTTCTTCTGATTATTTTTTGTGGTCTATCTATTTCCACACTTTTAGATTTAATTTATTGTAGTGTTTATATTTAAAATTGGTTTCCTGGAGACAACATATAGCTAAGTTTTCTTCTTTATTAAATCTGACGATTTCTGCCTTTTAATTAGTCTTTAGACCATTTATATTAAATGTAGTTATTGACATGTTTTGGGTTAAATCTACCGTCTTGCTGGTTGTTATCTATTTTTTCTTTTTTTTTTTCCTCCTGCTTTTCCTGCCTTCTCCAAGATTAATTTTTTCATCCTAATGCTCGCTGCTTCTTTCCCCAACATTCTGAAGTTTTACATATGCACGTGCAGATTAGTATTCAGGCAATGATCTGAGTGGACATGTCTACAGATCTCTGGAGCTGTCTCTGTGCAGATCCCTCTTCTTCACTATTTTGTTCTGCAAATTTTAGACACTCTGGCTTTTCCAAACTCCAAATCCGATCTCTTCAACTCAGTGAGAACTTCAGCCTCTTTTTGTTTTCTGCTCGCTGCTTTTGGTTCTAGAAACTGCCTCCAGGCAGTAAACTGGGGTAATTGTCTGACATACCTCATTTTTTACCCATCTCTCAGGAACCACCGACCTACGTCATCTGTTGTCCGCTGTCTGAAAACATCTGTTCCAATATTTTGTCTGGTTTCCTAGTTGTGTAAAGCAGGTGGCATTTCCCATAGCGGTTAATCCGTCAAGGGTGGAAGCTTTGATAATGCTTTCTTTACTCTGTAGATGTAGAAGTTATCTATATAAATTTTCAGCACCATTTTGTATGTGAGTGAATGATGTTCACCTTAGAAATTAGTCCCCACTGTGGAAGAATGCCTCCCCCTTCCATTCTTAAACTTCATTCTCCAAACCTTAATTATTGCTCATGAAAGAATTTTCAGGCTATAGAGTTGAATTTATATTTTTCTTAGCTAGAGCTGTGTAAAGAAATAGAAAAAGGTTTTCTGAAATCTCATTAATTTATTCTTTATTAGGTTGATTTCATTATCTTAAGGGGGTTTTAATTTTACGTTCCTGCCAACTTTAAAGATTTTATTTATTTATTTTTCCCCCAAAGCCCCAGTACATAGTTGTCTGTCATAGCTGCACATCCTTCTAGTTGCTGTATGTGGGATGCGGCCTCAGCATGGCTGGAGGAGTGGTGCCTCGGTGCGCACCCGGGATCCGAACCCGGGCCGCCGGCAGCGGAGCGCACGCACTTAACCGCTAAGCCACGGGGCCGGCCCCCTGCCAACTTTAAAGGAGACTTTAAAACTATTTTTTTCCATTTACAAAATATGGTTAGAAAAATAAAAATGCTCACTTGGTCCTTTACTGGGACTGGAAAATACATAAAATAGAGTGGAAGTGTAAAATAGGGAAAAATGGTCTAATCATCAAAATCACTCTTTGATATAAACAGCTTACTCTTCCTCTGAGCCTTGAAAATGAACCTGTGACATGATCTGAGAAGAAAGAGAAGGGGCAATCCAAATTGGAATGGGAACAGGAGAATCACTGCTAGAGAAATCTAGAACAGACACAGAGGGCCTGTCCTCATCTGTGGTACATGTGTGATACCTCGTGCCACAGGATTCAAAAGCTGACACCACTATGACCACAGAGGGGTGGAGAATTTACTAGTCTTCTCATGATGTTGCCGCTCAACTCTCAGCAGACCAGCCTTGTGCAACCTTCTAGATATTTCTCTGATGTGGGCAGAGGAAGGCTCAAGAGAACTGAAGTCTCTTTTCTTTTCACTTGCTAGGGAGATCCTCACTGATGGGAGAAAAGTGGATTCTACGTAACAGTGCAAGCCCAACATGTGTGAGACAGCATTTTCTCTAGAAAAATAACCACCTGGTGTTATGAGATTCCTGCCTTTTCAAAGGTGCTTCCGCAATGACTTGCACTTTATAAAGGAAAATTTGTAGTTGTGCTTCAGGAAACAAGCTGCTTAAACAGGCCCATTTTAGAAACCTTTTCTGGGACTCTCTTTTTACTCAATCATTTCAAGTATGAAGCCTAGTGATTTGGGCATCAAGGGTATTTATTCAACCTCCTTTCATACTGCACTGTAAGAAACAAGAGTAATCATGCTCATTTCTCTGTTTATACTAGGTGATAAACTACTCCCCTGTCAACATCTCACAGAGATGCACTTAGATTGCCCTTCGGCATTGCTGGGTAGAGCTATACTAGCTCTCCTGCTAGAATCTTCCATTCTGGTTTTCTCTTCTGTCACTAGAGGACCAAAAAGTCTTATGAGCTGCTGCCAAGGGGTTGGTTATGCTTCACATGAGAAAAAACGTGGGAGAGTATCAGTCCTTAGAAATAGAAAGCTAACATAATCAAATGCCTTGTCACTATCCAGTTTAACTTGTCAATAGGTGTTGTATGAACTTCGATGTGACTTGCACTATTGCTTGAGGTTGGGGACACAGAGATGAATAATAGAAAGCTCCTACTCTTGTAGAGCTTATCGTCTATTCACATGACAGTCAGAAAATATCAGTACAGTGGGTTATGTGCCAGGATAGAGGTAGAGAGAACTGCCACAGCACCAACTCCACACAATGGAATACTACTCAGCCATAAGAAATGATGAAATCCAGCCATTTGTGACAACATGGATGGACATTGAGGATACTATGCTAAGTTAAATAAGTCAGAGGGAGAAGATCAAATACCGTATGATCTCACTCATAAGTAGAAGATAAAAACAGCAACAAACAAACACACAGAACAGAGACTGGATTGGTGGTTACCAGAGGGGAAGGGGGGAGGAAGGAGGGCAAAAGGGATGATTAGGCACATGTGTGTGGTGATGGGTTGTAATTAGTATTGTGGTGGTGAACACGATATAGTCCATGCAGAAATAGAAGTATAATGATGCACACCTGAAATTTATACAGTGTTATAAACCAATGTTACCACAATAAAAAAAGAAAAGAAAAGAAAAGAAAAGAAGTGTCATTGCTATGAGACTTTGGAGTCAAAATAGCTATGGATTTTGTGTTTTAAAATCAAATTATGAGCTAATTTTAAATTTTCATAGTGGCTCACATGTTTAATAAAGAACAAACAGAATAAAATAAAATAAAATAAAAAAATAAAATAAAATAAAAAGGATTCACACAGTATTAAAATAAGTTTGAGCAGTTATATTTACACTTGACCCTCCTCAAAGCCTGGGATCTATAGAAATTTGTCATTTTTCTAAAAAAGCAGTTGGCCCCCCATGCACTGGAATCCATGCATTTTTACCTCTGCAGGGCAGATGACCTAGCTAGGGAGCAAGTCTAGCTGACGAGCCTAAATCTGAATGCTGCTTTGCTTCTCCCTACTGGTTATAATATTCAAAGTAACTTTCTTTGAAGGGATTGAAGAAGTCATTTGAGTTTATTTTTTCAGATATAGCTCACTTCCTTATGTAGAAGATTTACAACCATAGTGAAGGGTGTTAATTTGTCGATACACAAAGCTCTTGGGATTTAGCTGTCCCTGAATGTCAAGACCTACTATATTGCTCAGGACAATTTGGTTTCTCAGCATCAATTGTACGAATTTTTAATTATCTCCTCTTAGAGTTTGTTTCCTCCACGTTTTAGGTTCCCTGAGGAGTGTCTGCATCAACACCATAAATGGTGCTTGGAACATGACGGGTGCATTGAAATTGCAGGTACCAGGGCTGGCAGCATTTCAAATGTCCAAGAGTGGAGCACTGGCTGGAAGCAGGGAAAGCAAGACTTCAAAATAGATGAGTAGATTCCAGAGAAAGGTCTGCTGGAAAACTTGGATGATCTGGATAATCTTGCATATTAGTCTATAAATTCACGAGGTTGGTAAAGATTTCCCTCAGTTTTGTTCAGGCCTGGAATTGATATTAAAATACTGCTGATCATGCAACAAGAACTTAAGCACAGTTCTCTACCAAGGCAGTTCTATTGCTAATGCAGATATTTCCTATTTTAATTCTTTTATGCTCGCTTAGTCTCAGTAGGACTATTAGGTCTCAGACTTTGGGTCAGAGCTTATTCATATTGTTCCTCTTGTGAAAAAATAATTACAATAACAATAAGAATTGCAGATAGAGAAGGAAAAGGTTTTTCTAAAGGGTGCTTTGTTGATAGGTTTACATAACAGTGTCTAAATCTCCAAAATGGAGCATAAATTTGGAATTTAGCTCCTTGATGTAAGGGATTCTTCCTCTTTAAATTGTCTACAAGGTTGATTGGAAAAAACTCACTTCTACATGTGAATTTTAACATTCCCACAGATATTCAGCTACTCTGTAGTGTGGCATTATGGAAATCTAATGTGCCTGCCAACAGTCACTTGCATCTCCCCAAAATTAATGCCTTTAAGTAGGAGCTGTTTCGCTATTAGAGATTGCTTTAAGTTATGGGACCAGAATCCACACACCGGTGTCTAATCTATCTTGCAGTTAAGTTTATAGCAACAAGATGGTCCTGCCTAGCTATATATGCTAAATTCCTTACATAGGTGGTGTTACAGTTCTAGTCTAAATAAAGCAATCAATCAATATTTCTTCTCTGCTTACACTCCAATCTTCAGAACTGCTTGTTACGCTAGCTAGATGAATTTACTTAGAGCAGTGAAAGGCATTCAGCAAGTCCATCCAATTTCTTGATTGATTTGCTGTTGATGCATAAAATAAGCTTGTCTGTGAAATAGCCAGGTTGAAATTGCTGTTCTCATGCATTTTCGTTGTTATTATTTGGCTAGACTGACTCTTGAGGGTCAAATTAAAACTCATTCATCCAGATCTACATGACTGACGATAGATAGCTTCTTCAGTTAAAATCAGTAGTAGTAATGTATTTGAATAAAACTGTTGAAGAATCATAGATAGTACCTGGGTTTACCAAATATTCTAAAAGCTAAGGAGAAAGAACGTTCATATGAATTGTTCATCTTAGAACCTTGCTAGAATTTACCGTCTAGATTTTATTGTCACTAAAAATGAAAAGGAATAAGCCATAAACCTAAAAACTCAACAGTAGCATATGTGGAATTTTCTATCACTAACAATAATAATAGTGATATTTCTATTTTGTATTGCCTTACAGTTGACAAAAGATTTTCATACATATTATGTCTTCTGATATCACATCTTAAGATATTTTTAAAATAAACTATCAGCTTGTTTGAAGACTGAATAATTAAAAAAAAAATTCTTATAGATAGTAATTACTCAGAAACATTTCAAGTCCTGCCTGTTTTTCCAACCTTTAATAATGTAAAATCCTTTAGAAAAAATCATAGATGATTTATCTTTTTATAAAAATTATTTTTGTAAAATACTAAATGTAAAAAATATATTTTCAAAGGAAACAATATTTACTCAATGTGTTACTTCTTCTGAAACATATATTTTAAAAGTTTTGCCTCCTACTGCTTAAAAACATATTTTCTATTGTGTAGAGCTTAGAAATAATTCTGGTCCAAGGTCTTCATTGTACAGATGAGGAAATGAAGATATACAAAGTTAAATGTGTTGCCCATGGTCACATATTGAGTGTTAGCTGATGTTAGAAACTTCATCTTATTAATCTTAGTCCACTATTTGTTTTCATAACACTAAATCTCCTTAATAAACCATAGTTTCTAAACAGGATTTTATAGTGAATAACCAATCTTATAAGGTAAAATATTTCCATGCCAAATATTCCATGTAAATCATTGTCTCCTTTCTCCAATGGTGATTCTTGTCTCTTTCTCTTTTTTTCCTCTATTTTTCTCTTTGTAATCTTTTGCATCACTGAACAGTTTGTTATGCTGGTTACACTATTCAGTTACAAATTCCTTGAAGGCAGGGAGAATATTTAGGGGAGTCAGCTGAATTAAGCTTTGTAGATATAAAACAAGCTAGTACAGAACTTTAGACTTTCTTGACAACTCTGTTGAATTAAAGGCAATCTTATTATGTACTGCTCTCCTAAAATCTTTCAGACCTGGGTTCCTCAGATTTGCCTATGTCCTTCACATATAGTAAAAGCAAAAAAAGGAAATAATAAATTGACTTCAAAAAAAGAAATTTGGATCTTCAAAATACTTATATATTTTGCACACACTAGTTCAGGGCATTTTGTTCTTCTAGGTTTAAACAACATGATCTACAGGAGTTGAAATATTCCCTACTGCCTCCTGTATCTATTTTGGTACAGGAATTTAAATATGAGATAAGAAGAGGGCTGTCACTCAAAATAAATTGCAGCATTAGGCAATGATTTTTGTCTTCTCTGGTTGGCAGCCAAGTGGATGATTGTATTCTTGGCTTCAAGAAAACTGAGTGGATCCTAAGAAGCTTAAGGCTACTGGTGAGGGGTAGTGCAAGATCTGGTCTGCTCTTTACTGTTAGATATGCATAAGCTATAAGTACTTTGTCCAGGATGAAATAATGATATGGCAATTAAATAGGTCATTTGATTATATAGAAAATCCCTCTCCACCTCAATGTGTTGACAAATGCACCTTAGTTATCCACAGGAATCAAATGAACTTCATTTAAGAGCAAGGTAGATAGAATTCTAATATGGCAGCCATTACAAAAATTTCTTCACCATTGTGCCACTTCTAAAGCCACTAGACAGAAGAGAGCAGTGACAAGGATAGTCAATGGGGTCCACAAGACTGGATCCTCTTTTGGAGTTTTTCTTATCATTTCATCCATTTAATCTAAATATTCTTCCTGTATCTCCAAATACCACACCTTTGCTAAGTCTGAATCACCCTTACAAGTGTATTTTCTTGTACTGTTGTATTTTTTTTAGGGAAAAAAATTCCTGTCTTCTTATGTAAGGATTTTGGATACTATTATTTTTTATCTAGAGAAAAATTCTCTTTTTATTTAAGAGTCTTAATCAGGAACTTGAAACATTCTACATTTTCTGTTTCGTTTGGCAATAAAATTAAGTCTGGAGAGAAAGAACTGAGTAACCTACAGCATATCCATTTGTCAATGTAACATCCTGAGTAGCACACTTTAAACTTTTAAGCATATACATTTTTAAAAGATTTCCCTATAAATAGCTAATGGGGAAAATCTTAATGTATGAAAGCTCTGACTCATCTGTCTCACCTACTGCTACTCTGATGAGAGAGGGAACAGAATTTATTATCAGGGGTTCAGCTCATGGGGCATTCCCTTTCTGAATTTCAAAATGGCTATAGATATGTTGCAAACATGGTGTAGGTGTTTTAAGTAACTTGTATCTAAGGAACATGATTCTTTTATTATAATTAGAAATAATACTTCAATAATTAAAATAATAAATCTTGTCAATGGGCATTATTCTTGAAAATTTTTGAGAACTCTGCATGTATAATTTTTGGTCAAACCATTTCACCCTGTCTTTCTACAAGTGGCCACAAGTGGCCTAGAGCAAGATATAGGTCATGCTGCTGTCACCTAGTGGTCAGCTAAGGAACTCTGCCTTTGAGATGCAAATGAAAATGAGCTTGAACAACCACACATGGCGTAGAAGTCCAATGCCTTCATCAAGATTTCTGCGGCTCTTTGGTGGGTGGCAGTGGGAAGGCAAGGGGCACTTATGGTCAACTTTGGCTCTGTTTTTGCCTTTGCTGAACTATTGTTCTTCATTCTTCATCTCATGGCCATTCCTACATCTCCATTCTGGTGTCGACACAGAGAGAGAACATGGATCCTTTTCCTTGATTCTCCTTTCACTCCAGAGCAACATTAATGCAGATTAATCACATAAAGTAGGACTTTTGCTGACAGTTTGTGGTTTGTCATGGTGAGAAGGCCCATTATCTTACTGCTATAGTAAATAACATAAAATTGTGTGTTAGATAGTCCTGACCTTTTATTTACCAGAGTTTTTTTCTTCAGTTTATTTTTATATAAATTAAAAAAAACCTAATCAGCTCATGTATTAAATTTTTTAAATAACATAGAAGGGTATACAGTGAAAAATATTCTCATAGCAGATCCCCAATTACTTCTATGAGAAGTAACTACTGTTAAAAATTTTTTGTAATCTTCTATAACATTTATATATTTATATAAGCTTGCATGTATCTCAACCTCTTTTTGTAAACAAAATGGGATCACACAGTACTCAATATTTTGTACCTTGCATTATAACAAAATATTTTTGAGTAATCTGATATCCACATCTATAGATTTGCTTTATTTTTTTGAATAGCTGCATAATATTCCAATGAAGGAGATGTCCCATAATTTACTATCCATTTAGCTTTTAAAGGATATTCAAGATGTTTCCAGTCTGCTGTTATTTCTATAAACTCTGCAACAAAGAGTCTTTTATGTGTCTCCATCTGCACATGATTGTAGGTTTGGTAGGATAAATTTCTATTTTCTTGACTAGCAAGGCATTTGGATATTTAATTTCAACAAATATGGCCAATTTCTCTCTTTTAGAATCGTCTCACTCTATTCCAAAAAAAACCCATTTATAGCTTCATTGGGATCAGGTTGAATTTACTGAATAATTTAGGTAAAATAATATTTAAATATTGAATCTTACTATCCCAAAACAGAATGCCTTGCAATTTTATGTCTTTGAGTAGAGTTTAAATTTTTTATGGTGTAGACTCTGCTCATTTCTTGTTAGACTTAAGTTAAACTTTTTATTTTGAGATAATTGTAGATTCACCTTCAGTTGTAAGAGATAATGCCACAAGATCCCGCCCTTTACTCAGTTTGTCCCCAAAGGTAACATCTTGCAAAATTATCATACAACATTACAACCAGGATAATGACATTGACATAGTCAAAATACAGAACATTTCTATCACTATGAGGACCCAACATGATGCCCTTTTATAGCCACACCATCTCTCTACCCTCTCTCCTGTTCCTAACCTCTGGAAACCACTAATTTGTTGTTCTGTTTCTATAATTTTGTCATTTCAATAATTTTACATAAATGTAATCATACATTATGTAACCATTGGGGATCAGCTTTTTCGCTCAGTATAATTTCACGGAGATTCATCCAAGTTGTTGTATGTGTCAATAGTTTGCTTCTTTGTATTACTGAATTGTATTCCATGGTATGGATGTACCACAGTCGGTTGAATCATTCATCCATTGAAGAACATCTGGGCTGCTTCCAGTTTTTGTCTATTATAAATAAAGCTGTTAATAACATTCATCTACAGGTTTTTGTGTGAACCTAAGTTTTCGTTTCTCTGGGATAAATGCCAAGGAGTGAAATTACTAGGTCATCTGGTAGTTGAATATTTCGTTTTTAAGAGTCAAAGAACTCTTCGCCTAGCCCTAGATCCTAAATATTTTCTCCTACGTTTTATTCTAAAATTTTATAGTTTTATGTTTTACATCTAAGTCTGTGATTCTTTTTGAGTTAATTTTTATATAAAGTGTGAGTTTTAGGTCAAGATCTTTTTTTCTTTTGCCTATGGGTATCCAATTGCTCCAGGACCATCTGTTGAAAAGGCTAGCCTTCCTCCATTGAATTGAGCATATTTGTTGATCTATTTCTGAGTTAGTTGCTCTCTATTCTCAAATTGCTGAGAATTTTTATCATGAATCAGTTTCAAATTTTGACAAATAGTTTTTCTGTATATTTGATATAATCATGCAATTTTTCTTCTTTACTCTGTTACTACAGTGGGTTACATTGATTGATTTTCTAATGTCAAACTGCCTTGCATAACTGAAATAAATTCTAATTGGATATAGTGTGGAATTCTTAGTATACATTCTTGTATTTGATTTACTGATATTTTGCTGAAGTTTTTGCATCTAGGTTTATGAGAGATACTGGTCAGTAAATTTCTTCTTTTGTACTGTCTTTGTTTTTGGGATCAGAGTAATAATATTAGTTGGGAAACGTTTCTTCCTTTTTTATTTTCTGGAAGAGACTGTATAAAATTGGTATTAATTATTTTTTAAATCTTTGCTAGGATTCTCCAGTGAGACAATCTGAGCCTGGAGATTTCCTTTTGGGACCTTTTCAATTACAAATTCAATTTCTTTACTGCTGATTGGACTATTCCGATTAACTCTTTCATTTGGTTGAGTTGGTAGTTTGTGGGTTTTGAGGAATTGCTCCGTTTCTTCTAAGTTGTTGAATTTATGAGCATAAAGCAGTTGTAGTATTTCTTTATTATCCTTTAAATAACTACAATTTCTTTACCGATATCCCCGTTTCATTCTTGATATTGTGATTTGTGTCTTCTCTCTTTTTATTTTTGTCAGTCTCGCTGGAGTTTTATCGATATTATTGATTTTTTTCCTAAGATTTTCCTCCTTCCGAGGATTTGAGTTTATTTTGCTCTTTTTTCTAGTTCCTTGAGAGGGGAACTTACATTATTGAATTGTGACCTTTCCTCTTTTCTAATATAAGTATTTAGTGCTATCAATTTCCCTCTCTGCTCTGTGTTAGCGCCGTCCCACACATTTTGATATGTTGTATTTTCAATTTCATTTAGTTCTATGTATTTTTTAAAATTTTCTTTGGGACTTCCTTTTTGACCATGAATATTTTTTAATGTATTGTTTAATTTCCAAGTGTTCAGAGATTTTTCAGTCGTCTTTCTGCTATTCATTTTTAGTTTGATTCCATTATGGTCAGAGAACACACTCTGCGTAATTTCCATTCTTTCAAATTTGTTGATATTCTCTTTTATTCCTCAGGATGTGGTCAATCTTGGTGAATGTTCCTTTGGCACTTGAAAAAAATGTGTATCGTTGGATGGAGTGTTCAAATGTTACAATTAGGTCAATTAGATTGTATTGTGTAGATATTCTATATTCTTGTTAATTTGCTGTCTCGTAGTTCTATCAACTGCCAAGAGGGAGATGTTGAAGTTCCCAACTATAAGTGTAGATTTGTCTATTCCTCCTTTCAGCTCTACCAGTTTTTGTTTCATATATTTAGAGGCTCTGTTGCTCAGTGTGCACACATTTAGGGTCATTAAGCCTTCCTGGTGGATCCCGTTGTTGTTAGGACTACCTGGGCCACCTGTTGTTAGTTTTGGGGTTGGAAAATGCCAGGCCTGGGTCACCTTCTTCAGTTGGGCAGGAGGTTGTAAGATGCCCTGACATTATGTTGTTTCTTCAGTCCTGACTCTCTAGCGAGTTTACCTTCCTCTTACCACCTCTCAAAATTCTCCTTTGAATTTCTCCTGTGTTGTTTCCAGAGTTTATCATTGCACTTAGCAGGGAGAGATGAGTCTACACTAGCTATTTTGCTTGGATAGAAGTCTTTCTTTTTAGATTCTTTGAAGTTAGATTGTTCGATTCTTAGATATCCTTTTGACACCACAGAACAAGGGATTTCTCACTGGCTGTGTTACCCCCTGCAATGCCTAGACTCTCGCCTTTCCTATTCCATCTCTATTCCACCCCCATTCTCACCTAGGTTTTCTAGAGAATCACAAATTCTCACTTAATTATGTGGAGAACTCTGCTCTCTCCCACCCCTAACCTCTAACTCTGCTCTAAGTCCCTTTGTGTGTCTTGAACCCATCAATGGGCTCAGTTGAACAAAAGAATCTTCTGCTCCCTTGGGCAGCTCCAAAGATAGGCAGAGAGCCAGGGCAAGAGATCTTTCCTTTCACAGCAGCCTTTGTCCTTTGAAGATATTCACTGTTTTAAATAGCATCTTCTACTGCCCCTATGTGTTAACACTTATGTAGATGGAGCATTGTTGCTCCACCTTTGGACCAAAGCTTATGATCTCCTTAAGGGTTGGGATTACATAGCACCAAGCAGAGTGCCAAGCACAGAGAAGGTCTGCAATAAATGTGTGTTAACTGTAGAAATAAAAGGCAGGCTGTTAGAGCCTATTTCACATTGTGTGAATAAGTTCAGCATGACAAGAATAGGTCTGGAGGGACTCGGAAAGGTCAATTAGTTCATCTTTCTGCTTCCATCCAAGAACACAAACCAGATAACTAGGTAGCTAGTCTGACTTTAAGTACTTTAAAAGAAAAGAAAATTACAGTTTCCTTTAGTAATCCATTCCAGTGTTTAACAACTCTCATTGTCAGCAAGATTTTCTTTATATCTAGCCTAAATCTCCCACACTGCCTTCTTAAACCTTAGCAGGTAGAAATGTGCAGCCAGGATTTGAATGGTCTTTATTCCTTTAATTACTTTTGAGCAAGTATTTACCAGCTAAATACTTGCTATCCATGTGTCAGTTTCCAGGCTATTCTTTATCAGAAGGTATAAGCACTTACCTGTCCTAGTTACTTAGCTCTGAACTATCAATGCCTTGATATTGGCTCCTTACTGTGGTATATTCATTGCATTAATGGTTCCAGTTTGTATCATCTCTTTGGTTGTGCCCTCCCACACTGGCTCTGGGCTTAACCACATCACTTGCTTTTGTCAATGGGATGATAGCAAACTAGATGTGAGCAAAGGCTTGAAAAAGTGCTTGCACAGCCTCTCTTCTTGTACCTCACCATGAGGACATGCCCAGGCTAACCTGCTGGAGAGATAAGACAGGCACCTGGAGAAGAGCTGAGTCTTCTGAGGCAAAACCAGCCAAGACCAGCCAGCTCCCGACCAACACTCCAGCTGATCACGGACACATGAGGGAGCTCAGGCAAAGTCAGCCTAGCCTGGCCCAGATCATCAGAAATAACTGCCCAATGGGCCCATGTACTCATGAGACCTAACAAATGAATATTGTTTTAAACCATTAATTTCTAAGGTTTTTTGTTTGCACCAAAAACTGACACTTTCCCTAGGAGGAACTTCCTGGTTCTGGTGGGACTTGTGCTCACGATGGGTTCCCCTTGCTGCCTGTGAAGCAGATAAGCTTCTCTAACTCTTACTGTCATACCTTCTACTTGTGCATTTTCCTCGTTGCTTTGCTCTGAGTGATCAACCAGCACAAATCATCTTGGACTTCTGGCTTTTGACCCTCAGCTCTTTGTTGACCAGGATTCTGGTTATGTACCTCTGTACACGTTTGTTATACACCAGTATCTCCCCTGTTTTGCAATCCCCGATCCTGTCTCCTTGCTTTATGTTTGAAATCTTGCTAGAGCACTGCCTGTTCCAACACCACCTATTTATTATCATGAGATTGTATTCTGATTTATAACTAAAAATATTTCTGGGTAGTAATGCCCCATGGGAGTTACCTAAGTTTGAACGTAATGCTCGTAAGTCCAAATTTGTAGGCTTAGTCCCCATATAGGCCACCAGCTTTACACAAAAGAAACAATAACCATTTTATTTAGATTACACTCTTAAACAGGTCAAAATTGCATACTTCATCACAAAGGATTCTAACCAAATGAGTGTTGGTAGCCCAGGGCCAATGATAACCAATGTTGACACTCACATACAAATACACATTTTGGTGACTATGGGGGCAGGGACAAATCTTTATATGAAGATAATATAACCACATGCAAGTTACTTGTGAAGTAGAACCAAGAATTGGTCTGTGAAGAGTAGGTAATCATTACCATTGGTAATGGAGAGAGTCCATTTAGCAATTCTATGTCTCAAAAAATAACAGAATAATTTTTTGAGTTGTTTTGTATAGCACTATTATTGAATATACTAAATATTTTTTAAATGATGGCACATTGCTTTGGTGAATCCTCCTAGATTTTACTATTAAGTGGACTGATTACCAAATAGATCAAATGTTAAGTGAACTCAGGTCTCTGTTAAGAGTTCTAGCTCACTTGAGAGATATGTTTGAGGTACAGATGGAGAACTAGGTCTGAAAACAAGAGACTTTGCAGTTTTTATCTATCACGAGTTGGCTACATAATGCTGGGAGGATTACAAGATTGTTACGTGTTTTCTTCCTCTGAGGAACGGAGAGTAGGGAAGCTGGTGGGTGATAATTATAATGTTGCATATTCAGTGAGTCAAGGAATGGGCTCATTGGCTGGAGTGGAACATTCCCAAGGCCTCTTTTCTGCCATGTTTATTTCCATGTTGACTGCTCTGACTCTGGCTGAACAGAGATAGGTGCAGAAAAATGAATATGATAAATTAGTTTAGAAAGATTTTTCTATAAAAATTATTTTCTAAGGATATACTCCAAGGGATGAAACTAATAATTTCAAGGAATCAAAGAAATAGGCAGTGTTTTTTATAAAATGAATTTTAAGATAATTTTAGTACTAAATTATACCATGTCTTTGCACAGCAGTCTTTGTATTCTTCTGCTGTTAATTTCCCAATTATTTCAGAACAACTCTGCCATCCTATAGCTCCAGTCCCACTTACCCGTCTCAGAAATGTTACTGCTACCACCTACTACGACTAAGAGACTGAAGCCGTCTGGCATGGATCCCCTCCCCGTTATGTTGACATAAATGTGTTCGTCCTACTCTCGAAAACCTTAATTTTGTTATTCCCTCTTACTCTTCTCTCATATAAGGTTAAACTCCTCCATTTCCCTGCCGACACTTCATCCTTCAAGTTTAACCCTTTCTAATCTCATTTTCATTGATTCTAATTAAGCTACATACTCAGGGTAAAATGATGACCAGCTGCTTGTGAAATCCAATCACCTTGTGTCAGTGCTCATACTTCTTGAGCTTTCTTGAATATTTAATGCTGTTGGACACCTTTATCCCTTTCCTGAGCCATTCTCTTGTCTTTGGCTTCTGTGCCAATACATTAGACTCTGATCACTCCTTATATGGATCTTTCATGGCTCCTCTCTCTCCACCCATCCCTAAGTGTAAAATTTTCCTAAAGTTAAGTCCTTGCCTCTATCTTTCTTTCTTTATATTTTCTTCCCTAACTACATTGCTTAGGCCCTCAATCTCTCCCACTCATTTCACTCCAATACTCATAGGTCTCAATCTAATATAATGTCCTACTCTGCCCACAGAACACGTGTTTCAATAGTCAGGCAAGTCATACTGACCTTGACAATCGTTGAATAAAGAATAAGTCAATTTTTTCCTTAGTATTCAGTTTGATGTGTCATAGCCAAAATCATTTTGTCTACAACTGTGATATTATAAGGCACATAAATTATATTTTGTTACTTGAATAAATCAAACCTTGAAACTGCTAAATTCAAAGGTCTATGAGTCTTCTTTTTACTGTAGGTGGATGGATTTGCTGTTCTGGGTATACTCACATTTACTCCAACTTATGTTTCTGTTCAGTCAGTTAGGAAAATGCCTCTGCCTTTGCTTTGTTTCTTGATGCAGCACAACAGGGCACGCCAGAGAACTCTGTAGGAAAGGCTCAAAAGTAAATGAATTTTATTCAGTATTGAATATTCAGCAAGTTGAAGAACTTTTTTTGAGTGGTTTTGTTTGGTATTTCCACCCCAGCTCTTTCACATAATGTCTGCGTTCTTTTGTTCTGTGTTGTTAAATGCATAGCCTCTGATGCTGAACATGCCCTGGGGAGAGATGTGGATGCTTACAATGGCCCAGCATGGTTCTTGGCACTGGTGCTTGGAGGAGGCAGGGGGACCACAGAGCCAGAGGAGGCAAGTCAGCAGCAAGCCGCAGGTCTCCAAGTGGTGCAGAGCATCCCCAGGCCTTCCATGGGCCTCATCACATTTCAGGGGTTTTCCTCAAGTTCAAGGCTGAGCGGACATAAATCCTGTCCACAGAAGAACTTCTAACAGAGCTTTTATTCTTCCATTGGGTTTCAGGTTCTCTCTATCCATGTCAATTATTCTGATCACTGGGCTTTTTTTTGTTTGTTTTTTCTTTTTCGTAAGGAAGATTAACCCTGAACTAACATCCGTTGCCAATCCTCCTCTTTTTGCTGAGGAGGATTGGCCCTGAGCTAACATCCGTGCCCATCTTCCTCTACTTCATATGTGGGATGCCCGCCACAGCATGGCTTGATAAGTGGGACTTAGGTCTGCACCCAGGATCCAAACCTGCAAACCCTGGGCTGCCGAAGTGGAGCACACGAATTTAACCACTACGCCACCAGGCCGGCCCCCTCTGATCGTTGAGTTTTACACAGTGTTGCTGCATGTGATTCTGTTTCCTTTTCCTATAAACGTGGCAAGTCCTTAAGACAAGACTCATCCTGTAGCTCTTGAATGCAAGTGATAAAGACTCACAGCAACAACCCCAGACTCAGCATCAATGGTTGACACTTGGGAGATGCAGGAAGCTTGAATTTGGCACGCTAATAAAATAATGATTTCTTCCCATCATGTGATCATGGTCCCATCAATGAACTAATGATGACGCAAGGACCTCCTAACATCACTTCTGGCATTCACTACATTGTGTGGATGGCTTCTTTCTCAACTTGGGGAACTAGGCTCTTTGTCAGCATGTTCAAAAATGCTGTTCCTCAAAGCATGATCTGTGGACCAGCAACATCAGCAACATCTGGGACTCGTTAGAAATGCAGAATCCCAGGTTCCATCCAGGCCTACTGAACGAAAACCTGCATTTTTAACAAGATCCTCAGGTGATATGTATGCACTTTCAATTTTGAGAACAATATTCTAAGGCAATAAGTCCATTTTTAAAAAATTTGAGTCGTCGATACTTTTATCTAGTTACCTTTCTGCTCTCCTTATACATTCTTTTCTTTCTGAGTCTTTGATAGAATATGTGCCGGTCACATACAGTGAGTTGAGTCCAGGACTTCTTAGTCACATTGATTAGAATTAACATCAGTCAGATCATGTTTAAATTATCTGACTGCAAACCAGTGAGAATCTATTTCTAATTCGTGACTTGACTATTTGGTAAACCAGTTCTGAGCTCTCTCTCTCTCCTTCTGTCTCTCTCTCTCATTCTCTCACTCTCTTATTGCCAGTGAGCATGTAAAAGTCCAGTTTTCCAGTTTCAACTAGAGAGCTGGTTAAATATTATATGTCCAAGGCACCCTTTAATTGACACAGTAATTTTAGGAGTCTGAATGTTAAGAATAGAAATGGTACTAATAAAATTCTATTGCTAGAATACCTGGTTTAGGAAAATTATTTCTTAGTAGGCCATTATTTTTGCAATGATATCTTATCCAAAGAGAGAAATGTTTGATCAAACTCACAGCTACAACTCACGACAGTTAAGTGAAACCTCTAAGATAAGTTTTGGGGTAACCTTATTTAAATAGAAGGAGTAAAACTCTATCAATAATTGACTGTGCAACTTATCCTGTTTGCCTCCATCTATAAGAGGAGTATTTTAGATGGGATTGAAAGTACTAAATGTGACCTAGCTTTGCTCATCCCCCCCTGAGTTTTTACGTTAACTTGGAGGCTGAGCTGGAGTGAGGTCTCTCTTCTAGGGGTGGAGTAAAAAAGAGCTTACTGTGTTCAGGCGAAGCAATCTTTTGAGAGAGACATCTGTACTGATTGTAGATCCAAACGTCAAAGAGGAAGCAACAACTTCCATCACCAGGGACTGGCTGGTCTCCTGATTCCATTTCAGATACCTTGGTTAGAAGTGAAGGAAGGCGTGGAAAGCAGAACCCAGGGATACTGTATGGAAATTCTCTCAATACGACTACTTCAATTATTTCTTTACTCATTTATGTATTTATTCAACAAATAGTTATTAAGGGCCTCTTATCTGTTAGGCACTATTCTATGTGCTTAGTTGACAGCAGTGATCAAAACAGACAAAGATACCTGCCATCTACGGCTTAAGAACTTTCTAGTTGGAAGCCATTGGAGGGTTTTGAGTCGAGATGTGATGTGATTTAGCTTATGATTCAGGAACATCCCTCTGGCTGCTCTGTTGAAAATAGATCACATTTATTAAATAGAATGGACTGGTGGACTACCAAAAACATCAGTGTGAGGCCTCTCTATGTCCATCTAGGCTTATGAGCATAGATTCTCAGACCTAGTTTCTTGAGACCCCAGAACAATTCACTCCTGATAGTCCTTTTGATTTAATATCTTTTACTAAAGTTAAAGACAAGGAAAATTCCTTAGAAAGCATTAATTAAATCTTATTTTGGGTAGTAAACTCCACTTCATGTACGGTAGCTTCAGGTTGAATGGTGTAGACTGCTATAAAAAAAACTTCCTAAAAATGACAGTAGCTGTTGAGTGTCTCCTGAAACATCCTATCAGTCTTTTATTAAAAACTCAGGTCTTGATCTCTCAGTATATTAACTTGCATGAGAAATGGATTTGAGGATTAAGGGAAAAGAGGCTAACATTTGTTGATAACATATTATGTGCCAGACACTTTACATACATCTTTTCATTTAATCTTCATGCCAACAATGTGCAATGTGGTAGATATTGTTATTCTTAATTCACAAATATGGAAAATGAGCTCAGAGTGGTTCAGTGTTTTCCCACGTTGCACAACTTGATAGTAGCAGGAGCAGAATTAGGAAACCCACACTGTCTTCTTCTGGCAGCACTATGCTACATCAGCGATGACCACCACATCAACGAAGACTACTACTATGCACCACTATTTGATTACTCACCATTATTACACCATTTCAAATTAATTAAATGTATAGATTTAAGACTATTGCAACCCTTAAAATTCTGTTATTATCTTGTAATTCAGGTCATCCAAGCAATCTCCATCTTGAATTGCTTGTACAATATTCCTGTCAAAAGTCTGGCTGGCACAGTTGATATTTGATAGAGCAACATAGAAGTGATCATTGCTTATCAGGATGGCCACTATCAAAAGAAAATGTCATGTGTTGATGAGGATGTGGAGAAATTGAAACCCTTGTGCACTCTTGGTGGGAATGTAAAATGGTGCAGCCATTATGGAAAACAGTATGGATTCTCCTCAAAAAATTAAAAATAGAATTACCGGGGGCTAGCCCTGTGGCATAGTGGTTGAGTTCAGCGCATTTGGCTTCAGTGGCCTGGGTTTGCGGGTTCGGATCCTGGGCATGGACCTACACCACTCGTCAGCCCCACTGTGGCAGTGATCCACATATAAAGTAGAGGAAGATTGGCATGGATGTTAGCTCAGGGCTAATCTTCCTCAGAAAAACAACAAAGAATTACCATATGATCCAGCAATTCCACTTCTGGGTTTATTTTCAAAGGAATTCAAAGCAGGATTTTAAAGATATTTGCACACTCATGTTCACTGCAGTGTTATTCACAATAGCCAAGAAGTGGAAGAAACTCAAATTTCCATCAATGAATAAATTGATTAAGAAAATGTGGTATATACATACAATGGAATATTATTCAGTCTTAGAAAAAAAGGAAATTCTGTCACATGCTATAACATGGATGAACCTTGAGGATGTTATGCTAAGTGAAACAAGTCAGTTACAAAAGGACAAATACTATATGATTCCACTTACATGAAGTATCTAAAAAAGTCAAAATCATAGAAACAGAAAGTAGAAAGGTGGTTGCCCAGGGCTGGAGTGAGGGAGGAGAGAAGATTAGTGTTTAATGGGTACAGAGTTTCATTTTTGCAAGATGAAAATGTTCTAGAGATCTGTTGCACAACAATGTGAATATACTTAACACTACTGAACTATACACTTAAAATGGTTAATATGGTAAATTTAATGTTATGTGTTTTTTTACTACAATTAAAAAAAATCAAGAAGAAAAAAGTCATCTACTGATCAGTACATAATCACCATTACCATTTGAAAATCTAAGACAAGAATTAACAATGTATTCTCAGTCTCAACTTACAATAAGCTCTTGGGTAAATAATATTTGTTGGCTGTTTCTTTTCAGGGATACAAAACACCTCTGTAAATGCTTCTTTTGTATGGTCTCTATTTTCAACAACTGATATTTAAGTATAGTCTGAACTCACTCCTTTTAGTATAATATGCTTTCCTACAGAATGGTGGTATTTCAATGTGCAAAATAAAAAAATAAAGCACTTACCATTAGAAAAAGAAGTGATCGTTGAAGTCATTCATTTCTCCATTGTCTCTGAGATCTAGCCTTCTATCAAGTTAGGTCTCTCAGATGCTACATACCCGGGACATATTAGCGTTAAACTTTCTGTAGAAGTGATTTGGCAAATTTCCAATACAGCAACATGTTTTTCACTTTATCTAAGGTCAACTTAAGAAATGACTTTATGAAGAATATTTCTGCATCATTTATAAAATTGCCATTAAACACAGTGTTTGTTACATAATCCTAACACTCCTTATAAAAACACGTCTGCATTTGATCCATCTGATTTTTTGGAAATTGGAAATGTTTGTCTAATTTCCTTAGACAATATTATTTTTCATTTATTACAAAATGGGAATGATACCACTCATTCTAATTACTTTTTACTTAGCTTCAGGAAGCTCAGAGTATATGTTTTTATAAAATTTAGTAATTATTTAGCCCAGATTTCTGGTATAATTACCACCATCCTGGGGTTGGCCTGGTGGCATAGTGGTTAAGTTTGCGCCCCGCATCTGTGGCCTGGGGTTCGTGGGTTCGGATCCCGGGCTCGAACCTACACACCTCTCATCAAGCCATGCTGTGGTGGCATCCCATATACAAAATAGAGGAAGATTGGCACAGATGTTAGCTCAGGGACAATCTCTCTCACCAGAAAAAATAAAAATAAAAATAAAATAAAAATTACCACCATCATCACTATTAAGCATTACAGTTTTACTTTGTATTTTATTGTGAACTAACTTTAACCCTATTATGGATTTAACAAAATGAAATTTCTGGACTTGTAGACCTTATCAAGCCATAGTCGAGTCTCCAACCTTGTCACTGGATGGCTTTCACTCATGTGCGGTTACCTATTAAAGCATTTCTCAAATGTGTAAAAACTGCCCTAAAGGCAGAAAGAATGAGTGAGAACTCCTGATGGGATTTGGGGGTGTATCTCAAATAGTCCACTATAGGCATAATATTCCTTTGTCGCTTCATGTTTTATCTCCTCTGTAACATATCTGCATTTTTAAAGATAAAAGGATAATTTTTAAGTCACTTACCAGTCAAAATACTTAACTTTTCCTTCTCAAATCTTTGAATAAAATTAATACTCAAGGTAGAGTATTTGAAACCCCTTTAATTCCTAATACTAAATATGATACAAGAGAGAAATTTAGAAACCAAAGTAAACTTGCATATAACCTTTCCCAATCCTTCATTTTCCGTGTAAAGGAAAATTAAGTATAGTAAATTTCAACCAAGGTCAACTAGGAATGGAATTTGTTTCTCCTACCCTGCACTAGGAGACTTTGTTACATTTCTGCCTCATTCTGTGGTCCTGTCTCCTAATGAATCACACAAGGAGGCTGGATCTATGATCTCTGGATTTCTTTCTAGCTCTACTATTTTGTTTTTGTGTTTCTAAAAACCATGACCATGCTGGGCTTCAACAATATAAGTAGAGTTAAAAAAGATAATGGATACCAACGGCAGCTCTGAAGATGTCCAAAAGTGTGCACTATTCACATGGCCCCCATGTGAATATTTTAAAGGAAGCGGCAACGTTTCTAGAGCATGCTGTCCACAAAGGTGTACAAAAGTTTACATTTTAACTTCTTCTATTCACCTGTATTTCCATTTCAAAATGAATTGTGATGGGGAAGATATCAATGAGGGGGTACTATTTGTATATATCAGTTCCTGGAAATACATTCAGTTCCTTGAGCCATCATTCCTCAGGCACTGCAGTCCAATAGAACTTTCTGTGGTGATGGGAATACTCTATATCAGCTCTGTGCAATATGGCAGCCACTAGCCTCATGTCCTATTAAGCACATGAAATGTGGCTAGTGCAGCTGACAAACTGAATTTTAAATTTTAACTTTAATTAATTTAAATTTAAATTGCACATGTGGCTACTGGTGACCATACTGGTCTGCGGAATCTCAAAGTCTTATAGCAGAAGAGAGATACAGAAGGTTGAGGAATGAGGTGATCACCTTTCAAAAGACAGATGCAAAGAACAAGGTGTAGGCAAGTAATTTCTTTTATTTGCAGTATTTTCAGAAATATAAAATTAATCATTGTTAATCATATAAAGAAATATCTCAGTAGAGGAAAAATCGTTTCCTTTTCTTAAAAAAAGACAATTAAGTGACAGTCGTAAAATTAACTTCTTTAAAAAGAAAAAAAAAAAGTGAACACTAATGCCACCTTGTGGATTCTGAATGCTGGGACATGCTCAGGTTCTGAGAATGTGTGCTCATTGATGAGCTGTGAAGTTAAGGTGGTGTTCACAGCAGCCTTTCAATTGCATCTTTTGAATGTGGTAGTATGAATTATAGTCACAGGTCCTCACAGAATACCCACATGACAAAAATCAATTTTAGAAAAAAATAAATAATCTTTTAGCCTCGAGTGACTGATATAGTATGGGTAGGTATCCGAATTCAGTAACAATGAGCTTTTGAAAAAATAATGGTTGGCTCCTGTTTTGCTTCATTTCCACAACAATAAACCATTTAAAAATTTACTCAATGTTCTCCTTTAAGGTATCATGGAAAAGAAAAAGGGAAGGAGATACAATAAAGTATTTAGAAGTTTTGGGGATTCTTGAATCAAAACAAAACTATCTTTCTACGTACATTTTTATTTTAAATTCCTGAAAATATTTCTGATTGTCATTCATGCTTCTATTTGCTTAAACACACACACACACACACACACACACACACACACACACACTTGCAGTAATTCATTTTCCTTTCTCTCATTCCATATTCCTCTCATTAAAAGAATTGTAGGACCCTCTAGGGCAGGAATACTGCCCTTAGTAGCATGGTGCTGGTCAAATATTAGTTATAATTTACACTTATTAATTGATTTGTCTTCTGGATCTCCTCCTATTAAAGCTCTCAAAGATACTCCCCTGGTACAGCTAAGGGTATGGAAATTGCTTTTATTCTAGACAATGCTTATCTATTAAAGAAAAAAGATAGTAAAAATGATTTTGCGCATATGATGGGGATGAGGAGGAATAATCCTGCATATGTAATTATGATAGGGTATGAAGAGAAAGAGATGATTATATATATTTCATTCCTTCCCATTTGGCTCTGGAATGGTGCTGATCATGGGTATTGGAGGCATCTTTCTGAATATAGTACCAGTGATTAGCTTTTTAAACTTTTTATTTGGCAATATCAAACTACCCATTATGTTAAGGTAGTCTGTAAGCCTGAATTTGAGGGTGAGGGAAGAAGAAGAAAACGAAGAAGTTGTAATTGATGGGAAACCTTGAATTCAGAGTTCTGGAAATTTAATCTAGAAGGTAATAATCGTGCACATTGGTACACACACAAGGCAGAGATTGAAGAGAATGGAGTAAAGAGAGTAGGGACATCAGGGACTCTAGCATCAGAAGATTCTTTGTCTCCAAAAAAGAATGTATTGGTGCCTTAAAGTGGAATAGGGAGACACATGTACTATTCTATAGAAAGAAACAGCAGGATTTTGAACACATCGTGATGAACAACAAGTGCAATGTATACTGTAAGAAATTAAAATATTACGTCTGAGGCAGCAAGGCCAGTAGAAATGGATTAGGAGGAAGAGATGATGCTGTAATGAGAGACCTGGCATTTAGGTACACTAGTGGAATCAGGAGAGGAAAAGAGCTTCCTGGATCACTGACTTAAAAAGAGAATAGAAAGCCGAACTTTCAGTGGGATAGGTAAGAATAGAACATATAGGCACATAAGAAGCTGTCTAAGAAATAAGAGACAAATCAAGTATAACTCCTGAGGAATAGAAAAGACAGCAATATCAAAGATATTAAAGCTGACAATAATGAATATTAACAGGTGAAAACTAGGAACATTTCAAATGAAAGAAAACAATGCTTCCCATGCCAAATTTCCTTTTTCAGGAATAAATTTATTGGCCAAATGTAGGTCAATGAAACAACAGTAGAGGATTTTGCAGCTTTGTTCACCAGAAATTTCAAAGGAAGATAACTTATCCTGGGAGACATTCATGAAAGAAGACTCAAGTGTTAGTATGCATAAATTCATTTTTTTTTCTGCTAGAATTTAAGTAAAAACATTAAAAGGCAGTGACAAAAACTTATATCACCTAAGTTTAAAAAAGAAAAACAAAATTAGTACTTCAATTTCTGGCAATGTGGCAGACTAGATAATCTGAAAACTTACCTTCAACTAACATCGAGAAATGCAGGATGAAATATAATAAAAATTCTTTAAAATATAGAGCTAAACTACAAAGGAGCATGATATAGGAACCAAAAAGGAAGAAGGAAATGAAAACCACTGTTGCAAGTGTGTGAACTGAAACTGTACAACCCTGGAGTGTTTGACTGTCACAGAAATGCTGATAGACAGATAAGAGAAATTGAGGCTTAGCAAGAAAGAGAGGTGGAACTGATATAGCTTACAGCTTTAAAAAGCCAAGACTTTCAATGAGCTATGTGTTCAGTGAAAGGGAATCTCAGAAAAGTTCTGCATACCAGCTGTGGAAGATAAAGATGATTGTGTGTCTCAGTCTGGGCTTTGGGAATTGGTAAGCATAGCCTCATCTTAATTTGGGGACTGAATTTATTTTTTCTGAATTGTCTGGAAATCCTTAAGCTGAGAGAGTAACATAAAATGGTCTTAGGCTAGTGATAGCCCTGGGGCTCTTAGTAAAGGAAAAAATCATTAGAAATACTTCCTAATCCAGATCATAAGAGGTTTCATTGATAAAGACCCCCTCTGCCAAATAATGAGCTCACAATACAATATTTCAAAACTCAAGATCAAACAGTCCACCATGGGTAAAATTCAGTATATAAAATAAACAAGAATATTGAACTTCAAAAATTTGAGATAAAAGGATTGTAATGTGAAATATAAAATAAATATGTTTTGTATGTACAAAGAATTGCCCTATTAGAAAAGGAAACTAATAAATTTCCATGAAATTACAAATATAGTCTTTGAATGAACAATCTACAAGACAGGTTAAACAGCTGAACATAGAATTAATGAACTATAAGAAATATTTGAAAGAATCGTGCAATGTTCAGTACAAAAGGATAAAGAGATAGAAAGTATGAAAGAGAAGTTAAGAGACGGAGAACAAAAGGACAAGTTTCAACATAGTAAGTAGCAGATATAGAAAGAGAAATTAGTGAGAATGGGGGAGAGGTAAAGTTCCAAGGCACCATGCTAAGGATATTGCAGAACTGATGCAAGACATGACTTTTCAGATTCAAGGCACACAATGAATTCATAGCAGGATAAAGAAAACTTCAGATCTGGAAATATTTAGTGACAAAAGCAGAACACCAAAAAATAATACCTACAAATTAATAACAATTCAATTGTCTTCACACATTCCAATTGCAACTAAAGCAAACAGATAACAAAGAAATAAGATTCCAAAGAGCTTTGAGAAATAATAATCTTCAACTAGATTTCTATACCCAGCTCAACTATGATTTAAGCACAAAAGGTTAGAAAAAGACATTTTCAGACGAAAAACACTGGGAGAATTTACCACTCATGGAACAATACTGAAAGAACTATCAAAAGATAAAGTATAGGAAGAAGAAATGTGAACTTACTCTTGTGTGGGATACAAGAAGCAATGATAAATCAGCCAAATGTAAACATGTGGAAAATCTAAATATGATGATGATGATGATGATAATGACACCTGATTTAGTGGATATAAATACAAAGTTTAACTAAAATGCAGAGTAACAATAACATGTAAGATCAGAAGAGTAGGATTAGTGTTAAAGCTTTCTCTAGGGTCTTGCATTGTTTGTGAAGAATGTAGAGAAACTAATTAACTTTACATGTTATTATATTTATTTGTTGAACACATTTTATGGTGTATATTAAAATTTTAAGGACTAACCATAAGAGAGAAGAAATAGAATGTCTATATATTTTTGCATAAAATAACCATTTTTTCTCTAAAGAATTGAGAGCTACTCCTATAACAGAAAAAATTGATAGAAAAATAAAGATGTGATGGATATACCTCTTTTTGTTTATACAGGCATTATTTTATTATTTTATTTCTTTCTACTTCAGATTACTTCTTAAAAAAGGGGTACATTTCCCTATATATCCAAAATAACATTGTCACATGTAGTAATAATTCCTTGATATCTCTTCTTACTCATTTTGCTTACTTGTTATAAAAAATGTCATTTAGAGCTGATTTTTTTTCCTAAGTAGAACCCAATGTTGTTTTTCTTTGTGACTGTGTAGTGCTCTTTTGGTATCAAAAAGATATTCAGCTCCCCACTAACCATTTACTTAATGTTAAAAGTAATTGATAATCTTCTCCTGAATCAATTAAGGTTGTAAAGTGATAATTTCCTAATTCCATCATTTCTTCTAAATATATTATCTTAATTAATAAAATAATTAATAAAATTATATTATATATAATTGTTTTATCAATTGAGAGTATTTGGTTATCCTAAAATGAAGGTCTTTCTTGAAAGGCAGAGTAAATACGTAGTTTTTTCCCTTTATTTATATTTTTCAGAGTAAGGAGTTAAGAGTGGCTTCAATTGATAACAAATGATTTTTACTGACTTTCTCTTTTTTTTAGTGTCATTATAGACATCTGGATTTTAATAGATGCCAAGTGGCCCAATCAACTATAATCATTGTTCTTTTTGATGCTCTAATTGACATAATTCTGGCCATAGAAGAGCCCCTTCAAGTTGGCTCCTGTGTCCTCTTGACAGACTCCATTAATCTTGAAAATGTTCTTGCTTTTTGGCAGAACAAGATATTCCAGGCTCCTATTGTACTTTCTTTACTCAGACGTTTCCTCAAGGACCCTTATTTCTTTTAGTCATGAATTATATTAAAGATGAGAAGCTGAACGATAAGGAGACTTACTATTGCTGTGGCGACCATCCTTCTAGGCTATCTGAGTGGACAATACGAAGCAGTCACCAAACTTATTTTACCTTTTCAGCTTTTTCCCCCCTTTCTCCTATTTTCCTCCATTTGTTGTGCTATTTCTACACTGTCATATAAAATTTACATTCTTTAGCAACTCATATCCCTCACTGTATCAGTAATCACAGTAAATGTAAATAGACAAAACTTGCCAGTTAGAACACAGAGATTCTTTCAAAAAGTGCTGTTTATCAGCAGCACATCTAAAACATCATTACACAGAATGAGAGTGAAGGAGATTAGCAAATACATTCAGGGAAAACACCAACCAGAAAAAAGGTAGAGTGGCTATATTAACAGAACAAAACAGACTTGAAGGCAAAAACTTCTTAGGAATAATGATGACTATTACATAATGGTAAGAGTAATAATTCTCATACAAAATATAATGATTCTACAGTACATAGCCAGCTACGTAGCCTCAAATTTTATGATGTAAAATTGTCAGAATTTCCAGAGGAAATTTGCAAATCCACAATCTTTCTGGAATACATGTATCTGGGATGTTTTAACATGTAAGGCAAAAATTTAATAAAGCCATAGAAGTTGAAACAAAAACAGTGGGCAACTTTCATCTATGGAACACTGTAGCCCGTAGTTAGAGACTGTTCTTCCAAACACACATGGAGCATGCGTGAAAACATCACTCACTGGGCTGCAAAACAGTATCATCAAATACCAAGGAATCAGTATCATATGGACCACATTCTCTAACCAATAAAGTTAGGAACTCCAAATCAAAATGATAAGATAATAAAACATACCCTTCTTTTTGTTTTTTAACAGTTTTGTTTATTTATTTATGTTTTTTGTGAGGAAGATCAGCCCTGAGCTAACATCCATGCTAATCCTCCTCTTTTTGCTGAGGAAGACCAGCTCTGAGCTAACATCTATTGCCAATCCTCCTCCTTTTTTTCCCCCAAGGCCCCAGTAGATAGTTGTATGTCATAGTTGCACATCCTTCTAGTTGCTGTATGTGGGACGCGGCCTCAGCACCGCCGGAGAAGCGGTGCGTCGGTGCGCGCCTGGGATCTGAACCCGGGCAGCCAGTAGCGGAGCATGCGCAATTCACTGATAGGCCACGGGGCCGGCCCCAAACATACCCTTCTAAATAACTCAAAAAACAAAGAATTAATGAAAATGTTACAAATCAGAACTTGCGGAATGCAAGTCAATCAGCTCTTAGAAGGAAAGTACAACCTCCAAGTATGTCTATGAGAAAGAGTGAAAATTAAAGAATCAAGCAGTTGACTCAACAAGTTAGAAAAAGGAACAGCAGGGTGTGTACAAAGAGAGCAGAAGGAGGAAAATAATGAAGTTCGAAAATTAATAAAATAGAAAACAATATTCAATGGATGTCATCAATGGAGGTAAAAACTGTTCCTTTGAAAAAGATTACCGACATAGAAAAACCCCTGGCAAGGATGACCAAGAGAAAATGAAGAAAAGGCAAAAAAAAAAAAAAATATTGGGAATGAGAAAGGGTGTGTAACTATAGCTTCAGTAGAGGATCAACTCTGTGTAACTTGCTCAGGGCTGTGTTTTCCATGAGCAGCAAAATCTGTAGCAGAGTGGGCAGTGCAATAATATTTGTTGAAAAACTACATGGACGAGGCAAACGTCCTTGACAGTTGTGACATATTAATCACTAATATATGGAAAAAATTCATTTATTAGCTTGTTTTTTTTTCCCATGACAAAAGATAGCTGAGGGAGAAAGGAATTTTCTAAGGCTTAAAGTGGTGGTTTGGGGGAGACTTAGGATAAGAGTAAAGGGAGACACAGAGCATTGAAGTCAAAAGTCTAGGATAATTCAGACTCTACATGCTTGATTCATGAGAATTCACTTGCTTTTTGGGGAATTCCACCTCAAAATGGAATGTTAAAGAGTTTTCAGAGTTTCAACCATGCTTTTAAGGTAGTAGGTCTGCAGCTTTCTTTAAAAGTATTAACTAAATTTACAACAAAGAGGGATATTTTGAACAATGTAGTGATATGTGAGCATGGAGACATGTTCCTTTGTAGGAATAGGAGCTTCGTGCACTGTGTCCTGCAAAGGTTTTAATAAGGGAAAACCGTGTCACCGAATTGCACGCAACTTCAAACAAAATATTATTGAAGGACATTCCCTAAAGATATTTTCTTCTTTCCCTAATTGTTTGAAGTGTTGCCAAGTTCTGGCAAAAAGACCATGAAAGGGAAATACTGAGTAACACACACAGTACGCATATTTATAACACTTCCAGATATATATACTCATTTTGGACTCTAACTTATTAACGTTCAATGGCTCCTTTTAATATTTATTGCTGGGAGAAGATATTTGCAAACCATACATCTGATAAGGGCTTAATCTCCAAAATATACAAAGAACTCATGCATCTCAACAACAAAAAAACTAACAACCCAATTAAAAAATGGGCAAAAGACCTGAACAGACATTTCTCCAAAGAAGATATACAGATGGCCAACAGACACATGAAAAGATGTTCAAAATCATTAACTATCAGGGAAATGCAAATCAAAACTACAATGAGATATCACCTCACGCCCGTCAGAATGGCTATAATTAACAAGACAGGAAACAACATGTGTTGGAGAGGATGTGAAGAGAAGGGAACTCTCATACACTGCTGGTGGCAGTGCAAACTGGTGCAGCCACTATGGAAAACAGTATGGAGATTCCTCAAAAAATCAAGGATAGAACTACCATATGATCCAGCTATTCCACTGCTGGGCATTTATCCAAAGAACTTGAAAACACCAATGCGTAAAGATACATGCACCCCTGTGTTCATTGCAGCGTTATTCACAATAGCCAAGACTTGGAAGCAACCTAATTGCCCATCAAGGGACGAATGGATAAAGAAGCTGTGGTATATATACACAATGGAATACTACTCAGCCATAAGAAATGATGAAATCCAGCCATTTGTGACAACATGGATGGACATTGAGGGTATTATGCAAAGTGAAATGTCAGAGGGAGAAGATCAAATACTGTATGATTTCCTTCATTAAGTAGTAGATAATAACAACAATAAACAAGCACATAGGGACAGAGATTGGATTGGTGGTTACCAGAGGGGAAGAGGGGGAGGGAGGAGGGTGAAAGGGATAATTCGGCACATGTGTGTGGTGATGGGCTGTAATTAGTATTTGGGTGGTGAACATGATGTAATCTACGCAGAAATAGAAGTATAATGATGTACACCTGAAATTTTTACAATGTTATAAACCAATGTTACTGCAATAAACAAAAAATTAAAAAAATAATAATAATATTTATTGCTGGGAACAAATGTGATATTAAATGAGTATTGATTTGGATGTAATCTTAATATCCATTGCAAATTTTATATTAGAAAATCAAACCATCTTTGCTTGTTCTCCGAGAAGGCTGAGGCTTACCTGGGTTTAATGAAGACACATCTGGTTACCTGAGTTCTGCCAAGTGGTCCTTTAGGTAAACCTTAACATGGAAAATACCCTGCTTTATTTAGTAGAGATATGGGAAAAAGTATGCACGTCACAAACTAGTGAAAAAAAAAGGCTTCAGACGTTAAAAACATTTTTTCTCTTGATGTTCTGATATTAGTTCTCAAGTGATTAACTCCTGGTGTTGTAGGCATAAGAATTGAGAAAAGCAAATCAAAAGTCATTGGTAAACTTTGTTGTTTTAACTATTGTTAAAGTTATTGCTAAACTCTCTCACAAGATGTATTTGGAGGTGGAATTCTGTGGTGGGAGGGCCACAAGAGAAAGTGAACAATTAAAATTGCACAAACTTTCTTTCAGTTAAATAAAATTTGCATCTTGCACAAATTAATTGGAATTTTATAACAGATGGAGCTGAATCTAGGGTCGGCAGAAAGTTTTCAGTTGATTGATGAGACTTGATGAAAATTTCCCACCTCTTTTATGTAATAAAAGAACTTCACAAAGATAATTCGAGTCCGTCAGTGTAGCTTGGGTCTTGACAACGGGCACAGGCATTGAGGTAAAAATACACTAGGGCCACTCAGTGTCTTTTCTGAATCAGCATTCTGACACTTCTCCCGTAGGAAGGTGTTTTTCTTTTTCTCTCAATTGTGTTGGCTAAGTGACAACAGGATGGAGGTGAATTTCTCTCAGCATCTTGCTAAGCACTGCTGATGCATTGTATCATTTAAGGACATTTACTTCAGCTGTGTGAAATAAGACTCTCAGAGTAGCATCTGTGAATAGACTTTCTTGATTTGTATTAAAAAAACATTACACTCAACCAACCACCACAGTAGGTAGTATAAGAATCTTGTCTTTGTCATCTGAATGAATTAAATTTGTATAAAGTTTTGCTAGAAATGTCTTAGGCAATCTAGATATATTTTTTTTAAGGTACAGATTTTTTAAATAAGCCTTGCAAAAAACTTTACATGCTTCTCAAAGATTGCAAAGACTGAAGGTAGAGGCAATTGCAGACACCCATGGAGATATTTTTCTGAACATTTCTCTGACATACCTCCCCAGTTTGTTGTCCTTTGGTGACCTGCATTGTGGGCTGCTGCTCACAGCAGTGGTTGAATAGACATTTGTCATTGAAGGGACTAAAAATCCCCAAAGTGTTACTGGCCTGGGTGTAATAAAACAGACAGCTGAACTCGAACTGATTGAAATGCAGTCTAGCCTACAGCTACAGGCAAAGTTGAAGACGCGGGTATGGCAACGCTTATAAATTGACTTAGCTTTTAACATTGGCTCCGTGAAGTGTCGACCAACCCTAGTATGTATGTGGCTTGCTGAACTTGAGGTTATACTATTTGAGAATGATAGTCACCAGGAAGAGCTTACCCACCAAAAATATCACCAACATAAACTATGCATTTGTACACATTCAGAGTATGTGTTTATGTGTGTGTGTACACATGCAGACACACAAAGATGTAATGGCTATGGAAAAGGGGCATCCAAGGGCAAAAAATGAATAATAGTTATTTTTGTTGACTCATTTAACGCAGAATCTTCATCAAGTTCCAGTGTGTGCAAGGCATATGTAATGTGGGATAAGGGTTAGATTTCTATATTTGCATCTGAGCCTGGAAACTAGGCTTTGCCAAGAACACGTCAGATATCTTCAGTTTCTCATCTGCAAGAGTGCATCGGGGACACTAACAATCTCTTCAAGGCCACCTTTACTGATCACCTTATGGCAGGGCATCACCCTAAGAAACAGGCAAGGGAGGTGCTGTTATTATAACAGATTTCCAAGATTTGACCACAGTGTGTGGGGCTTGTATCCCAGTGTCATTTATAGATGGGGCCATGAAGTAATGCAATTAGATGCCAGTTTGATTTCAGAAAGGATCATCTCATCCTAGATCTGCTTCCAACACCATATGGACAGCACCCATCATTCCAAGTCCCTTGCATTTATATTCAGGTAAAAGATGCACTAACCCTTAAATAAGGAATGCATATGGATAGGCAGGCCCAGGCAGGGTACCATTCCTACCTGTCTTGGGTTGAAAAAGGGGAGAGGGTCTGTTGAAAGCAGATAGAACAAGAAAGATAAATTAGCAAATAATGGACTGGAGTGCTCGGCTTGTTAAGACACTTTTCATGGTACCCTATCGGCTGGCTGGCAAGTTGCCCTTGTCCTTGTCCAAGAGAATCACGTAAGCACTGAGACCATGACTAACATTTGAGGAGAGACACAGGACCAACAGCTTAGACAGAGGGAAGGGGAGGATCTCAACCTCATAAGATAAAGCGTATGTGGCCTGGGTTCAGATTTTTCACATATTTCAAGTCTATAATAACATTATAGTTATTTGAAGCCTAAAGTATATTTCAAGTCTAAAAGAACATTTCTAGCACATTTCATAAACCTGAATGATAATTGATGCAGAGAATTAGAAACTGGAGTCAAATCATACATAATTCTATTTTGAAATATGGTTTCTGAAGATGTTTTCAGATAAGAATATGGTTTTCCTTGTGCCACTGGCTCTTTTCTCCTTGTCTCTTCCTTAAATCAGAAGAAGGGAGGAAGTGGGGATTTTTTACAACATTAAGCATTGTTTACTTCTATGGTTTACCTTTCTAATTAGACATTAGCACAGTTTACATGCAAATAGAGCAACTACACAGGTTCGTGTGTGAATCTGCTTATACTTGTCCCTGCAAGTGATTACAGCTAATTTTGGTAAATAATTTATATTGCACTTGGAGGCACAAAATGAATTTACAAATGAGAAAAAATTAAAACAATTGTTTCACACCCTCTGACATTTTTTCACGTCTTGAATCTGAAGGTTTTTATCTCCCTGGTTGGCCTTAATTATCCTTGTGCGGTAGTAATTCTTTTAGAAGTGATTATCAGAAAATAATCTTACTTTTTTTTTCATCAATTGATGACACGGAAAATATTTTTTACTAATATGCTTTTATAGGCTGCATTATAAAGGTTGCTTTAGAAAATATCCTATCATTGCACGTGCAACTTGGTAATTGAATTTAACATTAGCAAATATAATTTAGCCATTAGCTTTGATTTTGAAGGTGTAACTGACCAAATACTCTGTTCGTCTCAATTACCCCATGTGAAATGCAATTCTTTTAGTATATGTAGAATATCTCTTCTTGGATTCTTTTTTTTTAAATGCAATTTCCTAAGTGCAATAGATTTTTTTTTTTGAGGAAGATGGGCCCTGATCTAACATCTATTGCCAGTCTTCCTCCTTTTTTCCCTTTTTCTCCCCAAAGCCCCAGTAGATAGTTGTATGTCACAGTTGTTCATCCTTCTAGTTGCTCTATGTGGGACGCTGCCTCAGCATGGCTTGATGAGCAGTGCGTAGGTCCGCGCCCAGGATCCAAATCTGTAAACCCTGGGCCACGGGAAGTGGAGTGCGCGAACTTAACCGCTAGGCCACCGGGCTGGCCCCTCTTGGGTTCTTAACATAAAGATCCAAACACAGGCTTTGCTTATGATAGTGGATTGATTAATTAATGATCTAATGAATATTTAGAGAATGTCTATTATGTACTAAATCCAAGTAAGTTCTTGGAGCTATACATATGTGTAAGAGCCCTACTTTTAGGGACCTCAAAATCTAGAGGGAAAACCAACATGTAAATAAATACTTATATGAATAGATGTCTCCATAATAGAGATAATCATAAGAGGCGCTGGCAATAGAGCAGGAAAGTAACTGAGCATACAGCTAAGCAGACAGCCTAAGAGCAAGGACTTTGGAACCAGAGGGCTGGACTTTGAATCTTAGCTCTACCATTTACTAGCTACCTGGCAGGTCTCCTACCTATAAATGAGGCAGGAATAATAGCACATAACTTGTGAGGAAAAAGTGAGGTAATATTTGAAAACCACTTAGAATAGAAATCATAAAGCACTGGTGATATATCTGCTTTTACAGTGTCTGTTTAATTCTGCTGGAGAGTTGGGGGTTAGGGAAATTGTCACAGAGGTGATGTGATGTTAATTGAATCTTGAAGGATGGTTGGGGATTTGTCATTGTAGATAAGGAGGTTGATCAGATGGGCAGCTTTCGAGGGTGCCACTCTATATGGTGTGCTAAAACATCACTTGATGACTAAAAGATGGTGAAATTCTATTTATTAGAACTCCTCCCAGGGAGAGCACTGATTGTAGTTGTAAGGAATGCTATGAAAAGCTCTTTGGAGTTGAGGAGTGGGACTCCCAAGGGCTGTGCTCATGTAACAACAGATGGTCACTAAGTGGCTTCCTAGGAGATGGGTCTGCTTAACTGCTGGATGGTTATTTGGATGAGCTATTACCCCACAAAGCTTTCAGTCTTTTCTCTAGATTAATATTAATTTGACACAGTGCCAATTGCTAGCTCGCCTTGAAGCAAGATTATATGGTTATCCCAGGCAAGGAAGAGCCTGTGTACAAGCAAGGATGCACAAGCTAGGTGGAATAATTCAGTGTGGGGCATGGAAAGCTTCTGGAAGAGAAATAGGAGGTGATGATGGGAAGACAGAGGGACCCACAGGATGAAGGGCCTCAGATATACGCTAAAGAGTTTGAGCTTAATCCTTTAGGCAATGGACAGCCATTGATGGAATATAAGCTGGGGATGACATAAATAGCGTATTTTAGTAAGATGGCTCTGACTATGAGGGGACTGGAGAAAAGAAAATATCATAGGAGGCTTTTGAAACAGTCCAGCTGGAGGATCAGAATCTGAAAGGAGTCAATGGTTGTGGAGGAAGAGGAATTGGATGCAAGGATGGAGAGAGGGCAGCAGCTACAGAACTTAGTGACCAAATAGATGCAGGAGGTAGTTAGCTTATTATTATCTTTACTATTTATTGCAAAAAAGTAAAATCTCATAAGAATGCTATGAAGCCCTGCCAAATCTAATTTGAATATGTGAATTGGAACCAGGAGCAGCGTTAGCCATGTCAGAGCAGTCTTGACATTTGGGGATTCCAAGGGATGCAGATTTCCTCTAAGAATTCAAATCCACTATGGACTATTGTCATTCAAAAATGTAATTATTTATAACTTCTCAAACCCAAACGTAATTATTAATAAATAATATCTGTGTGCACTTTTTAAGAATACTGAATGCAACCCCTTCAGCACAAAACGTAAGTCAATGCACAAACACAAAAGAATATTACACAGAATATTATTACTCTTTTTTTTGCTTCAGTTATGTTAAAGTTTCCTTCACAATTTTATTTATGTCTGTCACTCTCTATGACTTCTTTAAGTTCTCCTATTGCCTTCTTTGAAAGGAATTTGACAGAAGTCTACATATCCTTTGAACTTTAAAACCTTTGGCTTTCCAGTAGCTTAATTAAGGGTTCTTTAGCTTAACTAGGTTATGTATATCTTTGTTGCATCCTAATTGGGCTCTGAGCCAGGTCTCTGAGCATTTCTTGACTAACATTTCTGACATATTTTTCATTGCGACTTCATTGTAGGAAAGACAGGAACTTCTTTATCACTTACATAAGTTACATAATCCTATATGAAACAGAAATTTTATTAAACTCAAAACAATTAAAGAAAACACGTCTAATGCTGTGATTGGAGCAAAAAATAATATCAGACCCTGTAGGTGAAGAGGGACCTCCTTGATACAAGCTTTTTAGATGCTCTGAGAGCCAGCATCACCAGCGTCAGCTGGCTCAGGCTGTGCGTGAAGAGGCCACATCAAAGGAGCTGAACTCTTTTAACTTGCTGCTCCTCAAGGGTGAACCTCACAGGGCAAATTTGTAAAGGTGGAAGAAACACTGCCTCCAGCAGTCCCTGTGTCTCAGTAGATCCCAGGAAAATAAGTGCCCTCTCTCAGATTGAAAATAATAAATTTCATTAAAATATATATGTATATGTATATATACACATAAAGGGAAAAGGCAAATAATGTTTATTGAGCAGCCACTGTGTGTGATGTCCTTCGGCTACATGATAATATGTAATTCCCACAGCAAACCTATGAGGTGGATGTTATTCTTCCCATTTTATAGTTGAGGAAACCAAGGTTCCCAGGGGTTAATGAGCTCAGGATCACCATCTGGTGAGCAATGGATTCAGGGTTCAACACTTGAAATGATGCAAAAATCCGCGTTCCTTCTACTGGCCCATACTGTCTTGTCAATTTTCTTTTGCTTTGATATTTTACAATTTAATATGGAAATCCAATTTTCATAATGCGATAATGGTAATGAGGAATATCCACATTTTAGTGTCTTTTTTCTCCCTGCTAAAAAGTTTGTTTATAATTTGAATGCATGGAACTTGAAGCAAGTTTTGCAAAGTAAATGTGATACAAAAATGGACTTAGATTCCAAGGCTAACCCCTTCCTAATCTCTGGCTTGGAGTCCTAAAGTCAAGGGGCCAGTTGGGAGAGGACAATGCAGATGGGGAGAAGGAAGAGAATTGAGTTCCCTTTTCGTTTCCTGAGGTTGGGCTTAGCTCTGTGTAACTGTTGCAATTGGTGGAGGTTTTTGTTGGCATCTTTTTATTTTCTTCTTTTACCATTGACCACTCTCCAGGTGTCTTGCCTCAAAAGCCCTTTGTATTGGCCTGGGTCCAGTCAGGAGACAGAAACCACACAGTAATTTAAAGAGTGAAAATTTAATATAAAGTATTATTAAGCTATGATAGAAGAGTTATTATAAAGGTGTAAGGAGAACTCTAAAAGTGGTCTAGGCCTGAAGGAGAGGACCCAAGAAAAGACGAACTTGGAAAGGGGTGTCCCCTCCCCCAGGCTGGATTTCTGACCTTGTTGGATAAGGTGTGATTGCAGCCACTGGATGGTGGAGAGGTTTGCTGGATTGCCCAAGCCAGAGCAGATCCAGTCCCTGGAAAGCCAGGAAGCAACCTCTGGGGGTATAGGCAAGTCAAGGGCTGTAACTCTCTGGGGTGTAGGTGAGCCAAGGCTGGTGAGTGGGTATATAGAGGGAGTTGGAGTGCTCCAACAACAACATGGAGTGTGGGCATGGGGCCAGGAGCGTGTGGTGTTTGCACTGGGAAGACTGCATGAAGGTGGCCATTGAACCCAGGCCAGAGCTGTGAAGTCACCAAGGGACTGTCAACTCTGAGGCAGAGCAGCACCAGACATCTCACACATACCCATGACACTGTAGAAGCAACAAAAACAAAAACAATAATAATAAGTATTATAAGCACAGCACACAGAACCAGTATGGAGAGCCCCTTCTTTCTTCAATATCCCTTCAGTGCCTTTACTGACAAAGCTCAACATCACACCCTCTGTGAAGGAGAAATGCTTAGAGTCCAGTCCACTATCACAGCGCAGGTAGTGAAGGGTGAATTTGGAGCTAAGAGAAAATAAATTGGTAACTAGCCCACTTCTAACGAGGGGAGGATGATCTTGTTCCCAAACCACTTATTTCTCTCCTTATCCATATACACAGTAGTCTTTTTCCTCAATGAATATAATTTCATGTGTATGTCAGTAAAGAAAAAGTAAATCAATTTAAATAATTTTTACTAATTGTGAATGGCTGATTGCATACCATCATTCCCAAATATGTCTGGGTTTTTTGCTGCTATATATCACCAGTTATTAGCATGGTGCCTGGCACGTAGTAGGTTTCAGTCAATATTCATTGAATGAACGAGTCCCAGAAATATTTACATTTATAAAAAAGAGGTATTAACTAATAATGATAATCTGTAAGTGGTAGAATTTTAGATAGTAAAAATATGCGAAAAGAGAAAGGACATATAAGACATACAGCATAGTTAAGAAGAGTGATTTGGGGCAAGTAAATAAATAATTTGTTTTATTGATGGGTGGAGGATGGGTGTTGCTATTTGGATCAACTCCTTACCTTCTTTGCCTCTGGTGTCATAGCTTCTTCCCTTCTGCCCTTTTGAAATTATAGATTCACTAGACTCTCCAAATAGTTTCACTGAGTGTTTCTGAATAGAGAGAGGAGATGGATGGACCTTCTGTACTTGAGGTTATAAGTGGGAGCAGTAGGAATTATTTTCTTGATTGGGATTAATTTTAATTGGGGAATTGTCGTCATTAGCAGAAATGAACAAGTGCCTTATTGAAGATGTGTGAAAATCTGGTTCATATCTATATTTTTGCTTGCTGTCTTTGTCACTTAAATGTGATTTAAATTTTGTTATTACCAAGGGAATTGGCAAGACTCAGATTTATAATCTATTTATTAATTTATTTATGATACCCTACCTTTTTCAAAAAGTGATTTAAAGCAAACATAATTAAACCACATAAAAGATTAACTAAAAGGCCAGGAAGGATTCAAAACACATAAAAGAAGGGAAAAAATCCATACCCCAAATTAGAATAATATGGTTACTGTGGAGAATTAAATTGTTGGGTGCCATACGTTGGGTGCCTAAAATATTTGTTTAGTTAGAAAAATAATTGATTTGAGATCTGAATATCTAGAATCAGACTCTCGTTCTGCCATATGCTAGCTCGGTGGCCTTAGCAATTGTTTTTCTAGGATCTCAATTTTCTCATCTATAAAACAGAGGTAGTATTAACATGTTACTATGATGATTAAAAGAGCTTCTGTTTGTGTCCGTGTTTTGTAAAGACACCATACACATCTGTGATGTTACTATGAGGGAAACAAGATCCATATGCTTATCATATTAAATATGTGGGTAATAAAATTGGCATTTAATTATGAAGAGATTAAGTCATATTTTCCTTCAACAATAGTGATAATCCAGTTGCTCCCAGGTAGACTGTAGGGGTGGCTCGGATTAGGGTTCAAGTGTTCTTAAAAGACAAATTCCTGATGAAATACTTGGCTGAGACTTCAGAGCTCAAAGCCACAGAATATGAAAGAGCCAAAGCGGCCTAGACATTTTTAGGAGAAAATATTACCAATCAGTTGCCCCTTGGGGCTTATTCTTGCTAGTTGCTTCTTCCTCACTATTTCACCATTTCCAGCCAATCATCAATTTAGGTTATTCTCTCCCCAGAACATCTCTCAATTCAATTCCCTCTCCTCATTCTCAGTGCTGCTACTGTGGTTCAAGCCACCATCACTCTTTTCCTTGATGATATTTAACAGGTCATCCAGCTACCAATCCAGGCTTCCTCATGTCTGTCCACTGGTCAACCTGGAGGATTATTCTAATACCTGGATTTGATTACATTATTCCTCTAAGAGGCAGTTAAATCCTATCCATCTTTCAGTCTCAGTTCAGCAGTCACTTACTTGGAGAAGACTTGTCTGACTCCCTGTGGATTAGATATGAAAAGTGTGAATTATACATGTAAAGTGTTTTTTTTTAACGTGATAATGTGAATTGTACATAAGAAGAGTACAATGACAAGCCCTTAATATGTTAGACCCATTGAATAAACAAATCAAACTCATCTCAGAGTTAGTAAGAGTTGCTGAACATCTTACAAAATAAACATCCCTGAAACCACAGGGTAATCATGATATTTTTCTAGCATCACATTCTAATTCCATCTCCACCTCTCTAAGTCCCTCTGCTTTCACTGTTTCCACTTAGAACCATCAAATCATTTTCCACCATCACCACAGCAGAATCCCTTGACCACTGGTAAATTGTTACCAGATTATTCTACCTTCCTCCTTGCTTATTTTCAGAGTTGAGTTTTTTGAAGTTATTTTGCACTGTGTGATAAATCTGTATTTCAGGCCTGCTGCCTTGATTATCTCTGTTTTTCCTAACTCTGTCAGAGTCCCACTGTCTTCTGAATCAAATACAATCTTCTAATAATAGCCTTGAAAGTTTTCCATCACACAGTCTCCTTCTCCCGGCCAGCTCTCACAGAGTTGTAAATCAGTTGTGGCTGTCTACCTCTCCATGGTTCTTCTTCTCTTCTCAATGTGCCCTCAACATACTGAAAAACAGCCTTAGATCTGTGGTGCTAGAATTAATCTGTCCCAGAATCACTTGTGGACTTACCTACTCAAAGAAACTTCTTCCTATTAAATGTTTTTCTTTTGTAGCCTTCAATAACATTCCCCAACACCTTTCCTAACTCATTTTAACTTCATGATATTTATTTGAACACACTCTTCATGTTGATCATATATTTTCCTGCCTTCTAAAATCCTTTAGGGCAGGAACAATTTCTGTGATTCTATACATTGTGTAATCCTAAGAGCTTAGAAGTGGTACTGTTTGCTCCATGGGTCTTCAATAAATATTTGCTGATTTAGTGATTAACCTGTGGGTTTGTGACTGTATTAAAGATTCCATGTGGGAAAAATGAGGAGTCTAGATTCTGCCTTATGTGCTAACTGTTGTTTAGGATTGGAATGCAAATATAATTGAATTTGTGTTACAAAGATTTTGAATATACTCAAATCCCTAGAAACTACATCCCATCCCAATGGAAAGGGAATTTAGAGATAAGCTAGTATCTAAGAAATAGATATGAGTTATGACTGAACATGTCCATTTGAAATCTTTAAGGAATATCTTATTATTAGAAATGTAAAGAAATATCTGAACTTTATCGTTACTGGTCACACCAATTTTTGATACAGCTAGGGACTTTAAATTATGATATTGGTCTGATGATCGCCTTTGAAAATTGTAAACTATTTTGGGCCAATTCTTATTGTGATTCATGAAACAGTCACCCTTAATTACTGACTTGTGATGCTTTATAGAAATTTAATGACTTTTATCACTCCAATTTTTAAAGTTCTGGTCACTACCTAAAGACATATCACAGTGGGTAGAATTCTAAAGCTGTCCCCCCAAGATTCCCATCGCTGGCTATTCAATCAAACACTAAGTAGGTGCTGCTGTGAAGACACTTCGCAGATGGAATTAAGCTTAAGACCTTAAGACCTTAAGATAGAGGATCCTGGATTCTCCAGGTGGATCCAATGTAATCACAGGAACCTTTAAAAGTAGAAGAGGCAGGCAGAAGAGGTAGTGAGCCAGAGAGATGAGGCAGAAGAGGAAACCAGAGAGACTCCAAGCATAGAAGGATTCTACCTGCTATTTCTGCTTCTGAGATGTAGGCGGCTATGTGCGAGGGTGGGAGGAGGCCTCTATGAGCTGAGTGACTCCCAGCTGACAGCCAGAGAGGAAGCAGGAACTTCAGTCCTACAACCCCAAGGAATAGGATTCTGCCTACTACCTGAATCATCATGAAAGCAGATTTTTTTCAGAGCGTTCCAATAAGAGCCTGCCCAGCCAACACCTTGATTTTGGCCTTGTGAAATCTGGGGTAGAGAGACCAACCAGTCATGCCGACCTGGACGTCTGACTACAGAACCATGAGATAATGAATGGGTGTTATTTTAAGCTGCTAAATTTGTGGTAATTTGTTACAGCAGCAGCAGAATACCAATACACACATCAAAGACAAACAAGGGTTGTTTTACTCTTTCATCTCCATAGGGGAAATTTTAACTCATGTCATGCTGAGCCCTTCCAGGCACCATTCTGAAATTTATAGTGCTCTAGGGATGACTAATACAAGCTTTGCTTTAATATGTTTTGTTTTAGAGCAAAATTTGGCTTATAATTCAAGTCGATCTTCAATGCATTTAGAAAGACTTCTGTAAATTAAAACTAAGACCTTATTTTGATGGAAGTCTTACCTGTGGAACATTATTTGTAATGCACTGTTTGTGCAATGACCCTTCAGGTGGGGGTATTTAGAGCCTACCTCAGCAGTAAGATGACTACAGGTTAAAGATTTTACGTGGTGTGGTCTGAGAAGAGTCAAATGGAATGTTCCTCTTCACGGAAAAACATTTCTTTCATTAGCCTGCCTGAAAATTTCACCTTTAGAGACAAGATATTAAAGGGAGTTGTTCAAATGCTACCTTGAAGAAGATGTAACACTTAATCATAATGCCTTTGTAGAGTTTTTCATAGTTTACAAAGCGTTTTTACATATATTACCTAATTTCCTCATCACAGTAATTCCATGGGACAGACGGGGTGAGTGGGGTGGATTTTTTCTGCCTCACAGCACTTTTTAATCTCCATCTTGTTACCAGCACTTTTATTTCCTCATTGGGAATTGTCCTCTTCCCTATAGGATACTGTGGGTTAGGACCCTGAACCAGGTGGGTGGGCCTCCGCTAGCCAAGTAGACATATGACGCCTCCAGACCAGCTGTGCTGCCTCTCTGGGATGTGCAAACGAAAGTGGTTGGCACACGTGTTCATTCAAGTGAAGATCTGCCACACTGTTGGTGCCCTGAGATAGAGATGCCCCAGAATTCTCACCTCCAGGGCCCCAGGACTTCCTTCACCCTTCTGGTTTTCAAGCCTGGATCTTCAGCCTTCCTATCAATTCTGTGAGCTCTTAATGTCCTTTTAATAAGTCCCTTTTGCTCCACGTATCCAGAGGTGGTCAAACTAATTGCCCTTTTCTACTATGTCAACCTTTCCTCCCACCTTGTAAAATGATTTTGGAGATCATTTGCTGTTGCATAAAGAACACTAGACTGGAAGTTAGGAGATCCGGATTCTAGCCTTGGCTTACCATTTAATTGGCTATAGATGAGGCTGTTTAAGGACACCAAAAACTCCTCTCCCAAAAAACATTAAAAATCAGACTAAATAAACTGCAGTTTCTTACAGGTTAGGATAATCAGGCTGTTGGGAGCATTAAAAGCAAGGAAAAGATATTCCGCTAAATTAAACCCAGCAAACATTTATTTAAGACCAATTTAAAAAACATTTAGAAGGAGAGGATAGGAAAAGGGAAAGATTTTGGAAGAAAACAGGATACGCTGTTTGATAAAAGAGGTTCAACTCTGGGAACAAAAGCAGGGCTTCTGACCCTGGGGTTTGCAAGTTGGATGCAGGAAGCTACAGGATTAATGTGGACCATCTCAGTGGTCCTTTATACTACAGTTTTTTTGGGGAAAATTTTTAAGTAGTTTAGGTAATTAATTTTATATTAAAATAGGTTTCATAATACAAAATTCGAATGAATTTTAAGATAAAATATGAGATTCAAAGACATTTTGTGATTGCGGCAAAATCTTAGCACCCTACCCTCAGTCTCTTGGGGATACCTGGGTACTGGACATCTTGATCGGAGAGTTTGAAAATTACTGTATATTGAGAAAAAAGGGGAAAACGAATTATCAAATGTCTATGGGCACAGCTTAAGTAACATCAGCTATTTGCCCAGTTTTATGTGGAAGGAGAATGGGTAAGAGGAGAGAAAAAGAACAAATGGTTAAATATAGCTCTGATTTTCAAAAAGGGCTAGAAATATATCCCATAAATATATACCAGTAATCTTATCATCAGCGTCATCTAAGTTTTTTTTTTCCTTCTGCTTTGGACTTCTTACTTAAGCACTGAATGCTTTGTTTTTAAATTAAAAATTCAATTATTTGTATTAATGAGAAACACATACTCAGTGATGCAATTCGATCACTATGAAGTGTTAAAAGTAGTTATTTCTCCCTCATGTTTCCAATTTTACCCATCAGTAAGGAAATGTTTATTTGACTATGTGGATTTTCAGTTATCTCTATTTCTGAACTCTTGGTTCTAATTGTTTGACAGTTGCTTTTATAAGATTTTCATATCATGACATTTGTTCTTCCTGTCTTATATTCATGCCCCTAGGTTATTTTTCTTGTAGAAACTTCAATACACTGCTCAATAGTAGCATTGACAGTGGGCACCTCAGTCTTTTCTTCGATTTAATTGAGTCCTAATGTTTTATGATATAGTGTATTTCTGGTAGGAAAGTTACTGACTTGGGAAGTTGTCCATATTTTTCTCTGATTTAGAAGAGATTGTATAAGATGGGAAATTTCTGTTCCCTGAAAATTTGTTAGAATTCTCCCATAAAGCTTTCCATGCCTAGTATTTCCAGGGGTTATAGCTTTACCTGTGGTTTTAATTCCTTCAATAGAGATGATCTACTAAAGATTTTATTCTTGGGTCGTTTTTGAGAAATTAATTTAAATGTTTACAAATTTGTTAATATACATTTGTTCTTATAGTTTAAAATATCTTCCTTATATAGGTTCCCTTTTCATTCCTAATTTGTTTTCTTTGTGTTTTTCAAAAACATTTCATTCATTGTGCTTTTCCAAAAAGCAATTTTATATAACTTTTTTTTGTGTGTGTGTGAGGAAGATCAGCCCTGAGCTAACATCCATGCTAATCCTCCTCTTTTTTTTTGCTGAGGAAGACCGGCTCTGAGCTAACATCTATCGCCAATCCTCCTCCTTTGTTTTCCCCAAAGCCCCAGTAGATAGTTGTACGTCATAGTTGCACATCCTTCTAGTTGCTGTATGTGGGACGCGGCCGCAGCATGGCCAGAGAAGCAGTGTGTCAGTGCACGCCCGGGATCTGAACCTGGGCCGCCAGTAGCAGAACGCGCGCACTTAACCGCCAAGCCATGGGGCCGGCCCCTTATATAACTTTTTATTGGGGAAAAATTTCAAATAAATACAAATGTAGAGAGAGTGGTTAATGAATCTAAGGTATCCATCATCCAGCTTCAAGAATTATCAACATAGGCTGTCATATTTCATCCATACTTCTACTTATGTCCCGTTACCACACTCTCCAGATTATTTAAAGCAAATTCTAGACATTGCATCATTTCATATATAAATATTTAATGTAAATATTTCAGTTTATATCTCTAAACAATAGTTACATTAAAAAATACATAGCAACAATACTATCCTACCTAAATATTGATAATAAGAGTTTATTTCTATCAAATATTGTGTTCATGTTTTCAGATTATCTCTCATGCACACACACAGTTTGAATTAGGATATAAATAAATCCATCATTCCAGTTGCTTGACATGTATCTTGAATCTTCTTTAATCTACAGATTCTCTCTCTTCTCTCTCTTCCTCTGCAATTTGTCCATTAAACAACCTACATAATTTGTCCTATAGAGTTTCTCAGGATTTTGCTGATTACATTCCCATTTAACATTTCTCTCTGTCCCTTTTATATCCTGTAAATTGTAGTAAGATCTAGGAGCTTGATCAGATTCAGTTTTAATGTTTTTAAAAAAAATTTGGCAAGCCTACTTCAGAGTGGTGTCTTTGTCCATCAGTGCTGGCTCTTCTCTTTATGTGATGTTATTAGCTACTGTTAGTAATTGGTGATCCCATAAAATTGCCCTGAGGTTAGATTCTATAGGAAAGTCAGGATAAATATTTGATGCGTTCTCTTTATTTGCCAGTTTTCAAAATAATGTTTGTGAATGTGAACAATGAGTTTTAAAAAATATCATTATAAACTTATAGATTTAAACATATTTGTGTTTCCATTGATTATAGTTAATGGCATTATTGGTGGTTTAATTGTCCTACCTTCAGCCAGAGTAAGCTTGTCCAGGTTGGATTCTAAATCCTTTTGACACGACCCTTGTGGCCTCTGATAACTTTCTTCTTTCTCGTATGCCAAGGGTCACTCACCTTGTACGTTTCCTGCCCCTGACCTGGAAGAAGCCATTTGTCAGGGGAACCTGGTTCTTTTTAGTGGGAACTACACGTAAGGATCACAGTCTTGGAGTTCGGGATGCTCTTTGCCACTGAGTCGATTATTTCTAGGCCTTTTCAGTGGAAAGAGCTAGAAAATTTTTAAAAAAATAAATTCAGGGGCCGGCCGGGTGGCACAAGTGGTTAAGTGCGCGCGCTTCGCTGCAGTGGTCTGGGGTTCGCAGGTTCAGATCCCGGGCGCGCACCGACACACCACTTGGCAAGCCATGCTGTGGCGGCGTCCCATGTAAAGTGGAGGAAGATGGGCACGGATGTTAGGGCACGGATGTTAGCCCGCTGCCAGTCTTCCTCAGCAAAATAAGAGGAGGATTGGCAGATGTTAGCTCAGGGCCAATCTTCCTCACAAAATAAATAAATAAATAAATAAATAAATAAATAAATTCATCATGGGTTTGCGATGATACTTTCAAGTTAAAATTTGAATGTTTACCTGGTTTCAAAATCAAAACTAAAAGAAAGATATATTAAAAGAAGTAAAGGTATGTATTAAACTATATTCCTTATAACCATTATTTAGCCTTAGTTCTATAGATAAATAGATATTGTCAAAAGTCTGATGTCTTTTCATATAAGTGATTTGGGCTTTTTGCCTGGATGCCCAGGGGGCTTTTTTTAAGTCTAATAGTTTTACTAGAAGCTGTCTTGATATGGGCCATTCCACACCAATCTTCAAAGACTTATAATGGCTCTTTAATATATAGTTTCAAGTCATCTTTTATTTCAGAAAACTTTTCTTTAATTAATTTTAGCGTTAGTTTTACTCTTTGGGGACTCTCATTAAATGTACATTAGCTTTTCTTTACCCCTAGTCCAAATCGATTCATTTCTTTCAACTACTATTTATCTCTCTCATCATATCTTTTAGATTTAAAGAATTTCCTCCTTTCTGTCTATTTCTCTTAAGGCATTATCTGTTATGTCTACCAGCTCGTATGGTCCTTCTAGTTTATTCTTCATTTTTGATATGATTTAAAGAAATTAAAAAAAAATTCTTTCATGTATTATGTCACCTCTTTGCAACACTATTAAATATCTTCATTGCTGAGTTTTTTCTAATTTGGATTTATATCATTCTTTCATAGTTTCTGACATAGCTTATGTTAAAAATATGAGGTCACAGTTTTATCTGCAGGGCTTGTCTTTCTGACATGTTTGCATTGCTTATAAAGCTATTGTCTTGTTCTCTTTTCTCCTTTTGTTTAGAGTAATTTACGTGGCATTTGACTGATTGCCTTCTGGTCCTCGTTTATTTTATAACATATGTATTCTTTTCCTTATAGAAGGAAAATGAGGAAGTGAGCAAGGATAGGGTTTTTGTGTTTTTGTTTCTTTTTAGCCTCACAGCTCTGGAAATCTTTCATCTTCTAAAAATGTTGAAAAAAAAACAAGTCTCATTCTTCCTGAGATCTGCTTTCACTATTTTCCTTCCCAATTTTCATACGGACCTTCATTTTCCTTTGTTTCAATTGTCATTGCCCTGTTCAGTTTGAATTTTACTCCCAGCTATTTCTCTTCAATTTAAGGCTTAGTCTTGGAATGGAGCTCTGTTTTGCTAGTTTTAAGGTTCGAATGGTCCCGAAACCATCCATCCTTTTGTGAAATGGTCCCTTGCACACACCTGTGAACTGGATCCTGCAGATCACATTTTGGTTTCTGCTGCTGTTCTCAGGTTGCCATGCGGAGCTTTCCAGTGAGTGTCTCAGTTTTGGAGAAGCCCAGTCGTGTTCCCACTGCCTCCTTCTGCGCAGATGCATTTGTAGTCTTGTAGCCGGCGGTGTTTTGTCCCTGTCACTTGAATTGGGGGATTCATGGGATAACTTGTCACCTAGATTTATGCATCTTTGATTTTGCTCTGTCTCTTTTCATAGTGGTTTTGGGAGATCAAAAACAAACTTACTCCCAATACCATACCTTCCATCCTGATTTGGGCTTAATTGAGAAATTTTAATTTTTTTCTATATCACACATTTTTATCTTTCATAATTCCTTCCTTCACACATGATTAATAGCTTGTCTGGTGTAGATTCCTAGGTTCTAAATTATTTTTTCTGAGAGTTTGAAGATATTGTTCCATTGTTTTCTTACATTGCTGATGAGAAGACATTGTCAATCTGATTTTTTAAAATTTTTGTCTTAAAACATTTAGGATTTTCCATTTATTCATAATATCCTGAAATTCAATGATGATATATCTAGGGTATGTGCACATGTGTGTGTGTGAGTGCTTAAATTCTACTCAAGACTAGATAAACTACTTTAATCTGAGGATTGATTTTTTCCTTCAGTACTGGGATAATTTTCTCCATTATTTCTTAGAATGTTTATCCTCCATTCTTTCTATTCTTCCTTCTCAGAAATCCTAAGAGACGTATATTAGGAATTCTAGACCTATTTTCCATGTCTCTTGCCTCTTACTTAATAATCTCTTAATCCTTTTATTTGGCATTCTGAAATAATTTGTTGGCCTAGTCATCCAACTCAATATTTTGCTTTTCAACTGATCATTTAAGTATTGAGCCAATTGAATTTTATCTTTTCATGATCTAATTTTAAATTTAATTCACTTTACTTGATTTTAAAAAATAGTCTCACAAATATGAGGATCTTCAGTATATTTGTTTTAAAGGCCTGTTCTGTTTGCCTTACAAAATATTTTCTTAGCGGTACTTTTTCATTTTCTTGAAATTGACTCCTGTAATGGAGCCGGTTTTTATGAATTATTTGGTGATTCTTGCTACTTGCTCATCTTTTAGTTGGAAATTCCCTGTCAGATCCTTGCTTTACCTGTTTTCACACACTGCTGGGTAGGCAGGGCAGTCTATTTGACTGAGGCTTGCTGACACATCTTCAGAAAGAGGGAGCAAAAGATGCCTTGTTGGGTGTTGTGATGACTAGTCTCCTGGACAAGGGTGGTTCCTGTTTCTTCTAGATGTCACCACCACCAAGGACACTGATTCTCTCTCCAACTTCAGCTCCTGGGTCAGAAGCAAAGCACTTTCTTACTCACAGCATAGCAAGCAGCATGGAGCTTCCTGTTCACGTCAATTCTCCTTTCTCCCCAGAGGGAGAACTGGAGTGGCCCAGGTGGATGCTGCACACAGTGAGTTCACATCACAGCTGAGCAACTCTGAGCTTAGAGACCCTGGGTTTTTATAATGAGCAGCAAGAAAACCTGTCTGACTTTTTCTCTGGAGAGAGATGTTATTTTTATTTGACCAGACAGTAAGCAAACCTGCTCTCTGCTCCAGAGGGAGATACCATCTCCATCTTCCAAGGCTGTTTGCTGTACACCCATCCTTGAAAAGAAGATAGTCTGAAACAAAAGCTGTCAGTGCCTCTGTTTGCAAGACATGCAGAAACATGAGACTCAATGAAGACCTGCCTCCCAATGCCACCTTATTAACCATATCATTAATATTAATAGATTTTGGGTCTTTTAGATTTTCTAGATATAGCCTTAGCTGCAAATAATGATCTTTTCTTTTCTCTAGCTTTTCTATGTTTATAGGACTTTTTTTCTTGTCTTATTGAATTATCTAGCACCCCTAAAACAATGTTAAATAACAATGTTCGTTAATGGGCTTCCCTATTCTGATTTCTTATTTCACAGCAATTTACTTCTTTTAATATGTTTGCTATTAGTTTCTGGAAACTATTCTTTATTGTGTTTAGAAAGTATTCTTCAACTTTTATTTTACTTATTTTTTTATTAAGAAGAGGCTGCTGAATTTTATCAACACATTTTCCTCATGTGGTTATACACATACTAGTTTTTCTTTAAAGTTTTAAATACAGTAAACAAGATCAAATCTTGGTGTTGAATCATCTTGGAATAAATCCTTTTTAGTTGTAGTACATTATTGCTATATAATTCTGGATTTAATTTGCTAACATTGGGCCAGCCCTGTGGCTTAGCAGTTAAGTGCGCGCTCCGCTGGTGGCGGCCGGGGTTCGGATCCCGGGCGCGCAACGATGCACCGCTTCTCTGGCCATGCTGAGGCCGCGTCCCACATACAGCAACTAGAAGGATGTGCAGCTATGACATACAACTATCTACTGGGGCTTTGGGGAGAAAAAAAATAAATAAATAATTTGCTAACATTTCATTTCAAATTTGCATCTAGATTCATAACTGAAATTTTCTACGATTTTCTTTTGGAGGTTTTATTGTCAGGATGAATTAGAAAGCTTGCCGTACTTTCTTACACCTTGAAATAGTTTGAACAACAAAAGAAGACTTTGTTCCAAGTAAGTTATATGCAACTCACGCATAAAACCATCTAGCAAAACCTTCTTTACTCCTTTCAAAAAATTGGTTTTAACCTTTTCATCTTTTATTTTTATTTTCTAATAACTAAGTAGTATCTCAACATATTTTAAGACTAAAATAGTGCTAAAAGACCAATAACCAAAAACGGCAATTCTTTTCCACAATTCTTTAAGCATGTTCCCCAAGGCAACCACTTTAATTTTTTCTGATTTTATTTTAATATTTTAAAAGCATAGGCTTAAACTGCCACTTTTACTTATCAATTTAATTACTATCTATTGACTCCCCGTAATGGTAGATGAGGATCTAACTCACATACCTCCTCTCATTTTCTCATTGCCTACCTTACCAATATAGTTATATTTTTTCTTTTAAATTGGTATTCAATATTTATAGTATGACTATGTAAATATTTTTCACTTCTGATCCACGTTGTATACTATGATATTTTCCCCATTTTCTTTTCAAGTTCTTCACAAAACGAGGAAAGGGAAATATAATGATTGCCTCATTAAAACAATTTTTTTTTGCTTAGTTTTGTATTTACCTATTGCCAATTATTCTCCAATGATCCATGATCAGCACATCAGAAGAATTCTCTTTTCAATTTCCTTTTTCTGGCTATTTCTCCTATCCTCCTATTATAATGAGGATGGTTGCATAACCTTGACTGTAACATAGCTATCATTTTGACACTTCACTTTTCCATCATTTTGGGAAATCCTTTAACTTAATGTTGATCCCATTTCTTAGATCTTGAGTCTTTCTCTTTTTTGGCTCATTGCTTAATTTTTGTAAAGCACATCCTCTTGACTTTTTCTAAGTGAGGGTATGTGGGAAGTAACATTTGAGGTTTTCCATATTTGATATTATGTGATAGTTTTGATAGGTATAGAATTATAAGCTTAAAATTACTTTCCCTCAGGATTTTGAATAAATTAGCCCATTTTCTTGTTTTCAGTGATGCTATCGAGAAGTTCAATGCCATTCTTATTTTTTGTTCATTTTTTAAAACAAAGTTTATTGAGGTATATCCTCCATGAAGTACACTAATCCTAAATGTAGAACTTGATGCATTTTTATGTCCAGAAAGAGCTACCTACTGAGATCAAGTTTACACAGAATGTTTCCAGCCCCCCCAGAAGGCTCCCTGTGTCCTTCACGGTAAATCATTCTTGATTCCTAAACCTAACTGCTATTCTGACTTTTGCTTGTTTTTGAACATCGTATAAATGGAATCATATAGTACACAATCTTCTGTATTTGGCTTATTATGCTCAATATATGTCTCTGAGATCTATCTATATTGTTGCATGTAGCAATAGCTCAATTTTTTATTTTCCATATTTAATACTATCATTGGTGGACATAATGGACATTTGGACTATTTCTCGTTTCTTTGCTTTTAGGAATAAAGGTGCTATGAACATTCCTCTGCACATTTTTTTATTCTTTATTCATTGTATGTCTTTATTATTTCTCTCTGGAAACTTTTAGAATATTTGCTCTTCTCTTCAGTGTTATAAAATTTTATTATTAAGTGCCTTTTTTGTGGGTTTCTTATTCTTTAACAATTTCTTCCCCTGCATTTTCTCTGCTGTTTGTTATTAGAACTTCTACCAATCAAATTTTGAACCTTGAATTTTCAGCTTTTCTACTCTATTGTCCACATATGCCTTTTTGTTTTCCTCTATGGCTGATTTTCAAAACTTTACATTTTATCCTAGTATTGAAAATTTATTTTCAGTATATTTTCAATTTCCAGTGCTTTTGTTGTTGTTGTTGTTTTATTTCTTGGAGCAATGTGAGAGACAGGGATTAAGTTTCTACTGTCTCATATTCAGAATTTTACTTAATCCTCCTATTTTGCTCTGCAGTCCTCACCCCTGTTCTTTGCTGTGCCTGGTATATAGGAGTCTGTTTTCCATAGACTTTTTCCTTCATTGAATTGAATTTTAGTTTCGTCTAGATCTATATGCATGTGGGGAGGAGGGGCTACACCTGGCTGTGCAAGATGAGGGGATGCTTGGGGGCCTAATTATTCCATATAAACACTTTTAACTAGTGTGCCTGTTTTAAGAGGCATCATCTTTACCTTGTACAGTGCCTGGTTCTTCTACATCCTGTGCTTTTCCAGGTTCCCGTGGAGTATATTGGCACACTTCTCATTGATATTCTATTCTGTAAGCTCTTAGGTAATAGAGGCTGTGATTTTACTAAATCATCTGGTTTCCATCCTCCAAATGATAGTTTTATTTACTGGTGTGTCTTCTCTTGTTCTTTTGGTTCTTGTAGTTTTATAGCCTTTTATGCCTTTAACTGTCATTTTATTGAGTTTCTGTGAGGGAGAAGAGATGAACGTATGTGGTCCCAGACATATTTCAAAATATGTGTATGTTATTTTTCTGTCTCTGATCAGTCGCTATGATATCATCAGTTTTTCTCTCTATTTTCAAATTTATTTCTGTGAATTCGTACATTATATTATTTTACAGTTTCTTATAATCTTTTGGTTGGTAGTTATATATGGGCAAGATTTTACAAGAAATACATTAGAAATAAGTAAAAGGATTAATTGTGAGAATCTAGACAATGAAATAGTGATCTCTAATAACCAGCATGCACTTACTAAATACAACTCATATCAAATCAGTTTCATTGCTTTTGTTTTGACAGGTCTATACCTATGTCACTTTTTTCTGTTTCTACTAAAATTGCACTGCTCCTTTTATCAAAAATGTTGAACCTAAGAATTAAGAACGCTTTAATTTTAACTTTGAATTCTATGTATTTAGTGTAAAAATTATTTTGAATCAAATGAACAGAGTAAGTTTTGCTATTGCAGCAAAAAGGAGACCATTCTTGCACATACAACATTTATACTTTATCAACACAAATAGTTCAGGACCTGTCTACATAAGAGCTACAGACTTTGCAATAAACACGTTCCTACAGAGTTCAGTTTTCTCATAATCTGTTTGATAATTAGAGAAAAATCTCAGTGGAAGACAATAGATATAGCATTCATTAAAATAGCTCACAGTAACACGTCTTAAGAATTCACACGTCTGAGTTTTTTTTTTTTCTTTTTTTGGTATTCTTTCCACATAAATGTCCTCTTATTGGTTGAGAATTTCAGTTGAGTCTCCAGAGATTTCAAAGAAAATATTGAGAAACTATTCTGAGTGATGAGTGGACCAAATACCTAAGTGAACTTCTGCAGAGCAACACCAAATTAAACATCATGGAATTTTCTGATATGCAGAGGAGCTAGATAGTGATTTATAACTATAAATGTAACAAACTTCCCTCTAAGTTCAGTAGTATTTTATATATTATTTGTGATATTAAATAAACTTTTGAAATATTTTTGTTCTACATTTATTCCACAAACAAATCAATATTAGTAAAAATATTTACGAAGAGATCAGGTTACATGTTTTTTAAATTCTTTTTTTCCTAAAATAAATGAGAAAATTCTCTTATAAAACAATTTGGGAGAAAAAACATCTAGTTGCATTGGTTTTATGAGGCTTTTAAAAAATTAATTTATTAGCTGGTTTAATAACTCACAACTTTTCACACAGATAGACCTGGGTTTTGTTTTCAGGACTTAGAACTAGTTATTCTAACTCTAAACCTTGGGTTCTCATTTGGAAAATTGGAAGGTGTGAGGTTGAAATGAAATAATGTGAGCAGATTGTTTAGCTTTGTATGTAGAACACAAGGAGGTTGTTGTTTTTCTAATTATTATAACTTTATAAGACCCAATAAAATTTGGAAATATACACTGCTAATAGAATATGAACAACACTCTGCTCCTAATAAAGAAAATGAGAAGTAGTACTTAGAAGTATAAGAAGATTGAATCAGAACACTTTGGGAGTTCTGAGAAGTCTTACAGACCACTCAATTTTAGGAATAAAATGAATTAAGACAAGTTTTATGTCCTTACACAGATTTTATTAGCTAACAGTATACACAATATTATAAAATTGCCATGTAAAATGATTTTTATACCATTCATTATTTACTTTTCACGGACATTAAAAAACACACATAATAAGTATCTTGCAGTTTTATTATCTAATGGATATTTAAATAGATTAACAAATTACAGCCTGGTAGATAACACGGGAGAATTGCTTGAAAAAATTGTTTTATGAGTCATAAAAATTTTCAGTCTGGAATATATTAAGCAAGTTTATTTTCACTAGTTCTTATAGATTTCTTTCATCAGGTTACTGACAAGTAGCTTTCTTTCAGTTCTGTTGCCTTTTGCTGCAAATAACAGGAAGCCTGGATAAAAATGGAAAAATAGAACCATTTTTCTCACATAAGAAATGCTATGAGGAAAGTTCCAGGATTGGTGAAGTTTTCAAGTTAGGTCTGTCAAAGTCCAAATGATGTTTTGGCAAGAAAGGGTGAGTCCTGTGTTATGTATTTCTTTAAGAGCATTAACTACTTTTTCAGGAGCCGTGGTTCTGCTGCATGCTCAAGCCTAAACTAGTCGGAAACAAAAAAATATAATTACTGTGATTGGCTTAGACTAACCAACATTTCCTGCCTGAGTCTTGGGAGTGGCCCATGAAATGCAGGGCGACCCAAAACATGAACAAAATGGGGCTCTCTTGGGAGGAGGAGGGAATACTTGAGTCTGCCGTGGAATCATATGAATACTTAGTAGCGAACCTGGGGCATCTGGTTCTTTTTTTTTTTTTTTTTTTGTTTATTGCAGTAACATTGGTTTATAACATTGTAAAAGTTTCAGGTGTACATCATTGCATCTGGTTCTTAAACTCTTTCCAGTTCCCAGACAAGTTTCTTCTCCTAGTCCCTTCACTTCTTGCAGTGCCCAGTCTCCCTTCCCTCGTGTTGAGTCCTCTCTCCTCCTTTTCCTCCCTCTGCTCCATCCCTACTGTCCCTTCCCAGAAGCAAAAGTAATCCTTCTTCAAGTAAAGCAGTTTACCCACAATGACTTGTTGCCTTGATATTTTCCAATAGGGTCTTACTTTCTACCGTTAGGAATTCATCAAGGTGTTTTTTCCACACAAAAACAGAATCATTCCTAAAAATGTACACAGTGTGAGCTGCAACAGTAATTCACTTTTTTCATTCTTTACATAGTGGGCTAACATAAAAACAGAATGAGAAATTGCGTTAGAAAATTGATTAGAAAACTTTATTAGTCAGGGTTCTCCAGAGAAATAGAAATACATATATGTGTGTTCGTATATATATATAGAATTTGCTCATGTGATTTATTATAAGGAATTAGCACACATAATTATGAAGGCTGGTAAGTCCCAAGATCTGCAGGGTTGGTTGGCAAGTTGGGAATCCAGGAGAGCTGATGACGTCAGGTCCAGTCTGAGTTTGAAGGCCTGAGAATCAGGGGAGCTGATGATGCAGTTTCAGTCCGAAGGCCATCAGGTCTGAGACCCAGAAAGAGCTGATGTTTTAGTTTAAGTCTGAATGCAGGAAAAATCTATGTCCCAGTTTGAGGGCTGTCAGGAAGGAAGAATTGTCTTACTTGGAGAAGGTCAGTCTTTTTGTCCTATTTAGACCTTTAACTAATGGAATGAGGCCCATTCATATTGGGGGAGCAATCTGCTTTACTCAGTCTACTGATTTAAATGTTAATCTCATACAAAAACAGCCCCACAGAAACACCCAGAATGATGTTTGGCCAGATATCTGGGTACTCCATGGCCCAGTCAAGTTGATACATAACACTAACCATCACAATAACCTATTTGTTGTAAGGATTCAGAGGACTGAAAAGAAAAATGAAGGAAAATCTTAATCTTCTTACCTTAAATGTTGCTCTTAGAGGAACAATTATTTTCTAAGTCCTGAGTAAGGTTTTTAGGGGGTGGGAAGCCAGCCAGCCTACCCAACCTCTACCTTCTTCAGCAGCCACCTGGTGATCTACTTTTCCTTCTGTCATCTTCTCTCAGAGATGCCTTCCCTGACTTTCTGGATTAGGTCAATATCCTGGTTATTCCAACAGCGCTATATACATATCCTTTATTGTATACATCACCATTACAGGATTTTATTTATTTTTAAACTCCTTCCAGACTTTAATTAAATAATCACAGACAAATGATGAAAGGGACTATGCCTGGGAGGTTGAACATTGTAACTTCAATGCTGCAATAGCTGGGGCGTGGTAAATACTGCATAGCTGTCTGCTGAACAAACTGATAAATAAAGCAAGAAGTTGTCTAAAGAAGCTGAGCTTGAAAAGGTAAAGTGTCTATCTGGGAAAATATTGGTAAGCCAAAGCTGGCATCTACTGGTTGGGGGAAAAAATCATCAGTTGGGATAAACGATTAAATAGAAATATTGGCAAGGCAGAAGCTCAATGAAGTATGGCTGCGTTCATATCAAGTTTGAGGGTTGATAGACTATTTAGATGGAGATGAGCGTGTAGCCAGCAGTTGGTAATGAAGAATCTGAGTAATAGAAGCCAGAGATAAAGATTTGGAGGAAGGTTGTGGTCATCTAGGAGAGACTGGAAAAAGATATGTACAGAAGCTAGGAAGCAACGTCTACATTAAGAGAACAAGGGGATGAAGATATATCAGTGGAAGAAGGTGAGAAAGTAGAATCAGAGACCCAGTAGGAGAACTAGAAATTTTAAAACCAGGAAAGGAAAGGGAAAGAAGGTATGAATTAAGAGGAGTAGAGCTGCAGCATATAGAAGTTAAGGAGAAGGTGTCCCGAGAGAAGGCTATTGGGAATGGCAGCCATCTTTGTGGCTACTAAGAGCAGAGTGGGAGTAAAGGTTTGATTGGAAAGGGTTAACGAAGAGTTAGGGGAGGAGCAAGTGAAAATAGCAAGTGTGACCATCTCATTTGAAAATGGTGGTGATAAAGTGAAAGATTGGATGAAAGCCAAGGGAATCTCATTGAAGTAGGAAGATATTTTTAGAATAGAAAAGATGACAATGACTATAAGTGGAAGGGAAGGGGATAGTATAAAGAAACAAAACTAAAGATAACTCTTATAAATAAAAGTTTTTTATGTATTAAGAATTTTGCTTTCTCAGTCCTTGTTTGTGTTGTATGGAAAATATGACTAAGAATTCCTGCAAAATTCTCATTTTTATCTCAGCTGCCTTGGAACAAATTGATCTGTATTGGTTCAGTTTGTAAAATGTTGTCCCCTCTTGCCCAGAATTGGTGACCTTGAAATAATTTCAATTGATATTTCCTTTAGCCTCATGTAGTTGTTTATATTAGGACTAGCCTATAGTCGTTATCAAACTAATTTATTCTTTCATAAATTCTAGGAACTTAAAATATACTGTAGAAAGGGTGACACAGTGAGTCACTGTGCTCAGAAAGGGAGATTTCACACAGCCATCACCATTTCCCATATTGTCCCTCATTCCATTTGGCTCAGTCTTTCCTCTGACACTGTTGATGTCTTTTTGTCATATTGCTCTTTCCAATCTTCTAGCCCAATTTAGAGTGACCATCGTGGTAACCAACCCAGATCTTTGATCAAGAGAGACACTAATAAATAGTTGCCTTAACATATTAAAACTTAATTTATTCTTAAGAAATTTGTGGAACAAGGGGAGAATTTTGGAACCTTTGTGCCTTTATCTCCTCAAGGTCTAAATTCAAGTTCTAATCTGCGTGTTACTCTGGGTTCTCCGACATACTTTTAGAAACAAGTAAGGTGATTGTTTTCTCCTTTTCTTTCTTCAATATAGTTCTCATTGTAAATAAAGTTCTTTTTGCCTTTCTTTCTGAACCATTAAAATCTTTCTCAAAATTTTAACTTAAAACCATCCTTGGGGTATTCAGTGAACGGCCTTTGAAGTAGTTTTGTAATTCCTGTTTTGTGGAAGTAGATTTTATTCAACTAAAAATGGTCTTCTATTCTTTTATTGTGCTTCTGAAAAAGTTATTAGACTTAAAATGCAATAGATCCATGCAATAGCCTGCCTAAGGCCTGAATTTCCTTCACTTGGTCTTCTCTAAAGTGAATTACAGGAATGAGTTGTCTGTCAGCCTCTTCTTTGGTTTGCGGGTAGGCAAAGCAGTTATCTCAGCTATTTTGGTTTTCATTATGTTTTAAGATAAAGGCAAAATAAAGCTTTCTAGGGAGTACTAAATGCATCAAATAGGAACATTTAAACAACGAACTGTGATGAAACTATGAATACATTGCAAGAAAGGCAGTCTGCTGGAGAGAAAGTTGGCTTTGAATTTATTGGTGGGAGCAAGAGAGAATAAGGGAATAAACACGTGGGCCTATTCTCCAGAAACTTTTTCTTTTCTCCTTATAATGTAGATTGTATATGAAACATGGCATGGATACAAGAGCAGTCCGATGTCATTTAAAATTGTGGCTTCCTTGATTTTGACAAATTATGTTGGTGATATTTTATCTGTTTTAATATTTACTTTTATTCTTATAAATGAAGAGATTTTATTAGGACGGTACACCTTTGTTATTATTTCCATAGAGAAATAAAGTGCCAGTCGTCTTACTGTTTCTGTAACAGACATGAAAAGTGATCCTAAATATTATTATTAAAATATGTCCTGAACTACTACTTAGAGCCTTATTCATAATTCTTTGAGATTGGAGTGGCCAGTCAATGCCGGGTCCATATCACCAAAGGGCTTATAGCACTATATATATATGTATAATGAAGAGAAAACTAGGGATATCTATCAACATGCAGAGTAAAATATAGCCACATCATAACTTGGATAGGAGCGCAACTAGTTCAAGATCATAAGATTTTCTCTAGCTTAAGAATAACTGAGGAAGAATATGAAGGTTTCATTTCTGGCATCTACGTTCTGCTGATTTGCAGTTAGGTGCAAGGGAGAACGCAAAGTCAGCTGTTTCTGTTAGTGTTAGGGGTTGAATTGTGTCCCCCCCAGAAAAGATAGGTTGGAGTCCTAACCCCCAGTATCTCAGAATGTGACCTTATTAGGAGATAGGGTCTTTACAGGTGTAATCAAGTTAAAATGAAGTCCTTAGGGTGGGCCCTAATCCAATATGCCTGGTGTCCTTATAAAAGGGGAAACTTGGGGCACAAACACACATTCTTCACATGGCATTGTGAAGCTAGGACTTTGTGTAAAGGTTGCAGTTATTCTTCCACAAGCCAAGGAACTGCCAGATGCTGGGAGGCACAGATCCTTGGCTAGCCTCTTCAGAGGGAGGCTGGCCCTGCCGGCACCTTGATCTTGACCTTCTAGCCTCCAGAACCGTAAAAAAATACATTTCTGTTGTTAAGCCACTCTGTTTGTGGAACTTTGTTACAGCAGCCCTAGAAAACTAATACAACTAGTTAGGGTAGGTAATGTTAGATAGTGTAATAAACAAGCCTGCACATCTCATTGCATAAACAAAAGGAAAAGTCGTTTCACGCTCATTCAGATGCCAGTGACTTTGATGGGTGGACAGCTGCTCAGAGGCCCAGATTCCTCCTATCCTATGGCTTCACCAGTCCCTAGGGCCTTGAGTCTTTCGCTGGGTCCTCTGTATCCACAAAGCTGACGCAGGGATGGAGTAGGGGAAAGGAAGGGAGGAAAGTTACATTTGATCAAGGACAGAAAAATCGGATCTTGTGAGTTTAATTTTCCCCTTGGGGCTCAGAAATGTACCGGTAATTCAATACCATTATCATCAAATAATATTGAGACACTTTAAAGCACTTTATACCAGACATTTCTAAAGCACTTTATATGTAACAGTTTATTTAATTGTCTTATTTAGTTAATAGTTGGTACTATTTTTAACCTTGTTTACAATGAGTAAACCAAGAATCAGAGAGGTTAAGTGGCTTGCCCAAGATCACACAGATGGACCTGGGGGAGCCATGATTGAAACCCGGCCAGTCTGAATGCAGAATCTATATTTTTAACTCCTACACTATGTTGCCTCTATAATATACACAAGTGTATTTATGAGGATTTACTATGTAGCTCAGGTCATTTATACCTAAGGTCGTCATTTGTACTAAATTGAATGGATACAACCTCATGAATAACAGCCTGAATATAGACTCATGAGAAGGGAGACATTTAACGCACCCTCAAGAGAGAAGGAAGAGGCACATGATGGGCCGGCCCCGTGGCTTAGCGGTTAAGTGCGCGTGCTCCGCTAGTGGCGGCCCGGGTTCGGATCCTGGGCGCGCACTGACGCACCGCTTCTCCAGCCGTGCTGAGGCCGCGTCCCACATACAGCAACCAAAAGGATGTGCAGCTATGACATACAACTATCTACTGGGGCTATGGGGGAAAAAAAGAGGAGGATTGGCAATAGATGTTAGCTCAGAGCTGGTCTTCCTTAGCAAAAAGAGGAGGATTGGCATGGATGTTAGCTCAGGGCTGATCTTCCCCCCCCCCAAAAAAAAAAACAAAGAGGCACATGAATGGACATTTGTTCATAGCTTCCCCTTGTCTCAACATACTTTAAGAGCCCAGAAAATTGTCTAGAATTTTTACCTTTCCTTTTACATCCCTCCTTTTCTCTCCTTGTCCTTCCCAATTTCTATTAAAGAGCCCAATGCCTTTCTGTCTTCTCAAGTCCTCTCCCACCCAAAAGAGTAAAATATCTACTGTGTTAGTTATTTTCTGAAACTTATTGCTAACAGTCTATTAACCCATTTGGGTAATTGCGCTTCTAGGCATTTTATGACTTAGAATTAGATTTGGCTGCAAATAAGAGTAATCCCCAAAATAAAAGGAGCTGAAATAAGATGGGCGTTTATTTCTGTTTTGCTATAAAGGCTAGATGTGGGCATGTAGGGCTGCGTCAGTGGCTCTGCTCCATGGAAGCCTCACATACTCAGGTTCCTTTTTTCTGGTTCCTGGGCTGTGCATGGCCATTTCTGAGGGCACGTCCTGTGCAAGACAGTTGCTCCAGGTCAGGCTGTCACACCTGCGTTCCAGCCAACAGGAAAGAAGAAAGGGGAGGAGAGGGCACACTTTTCTCTTTTAGCACCTTCCTGTAATACATACACCACTTCACACCTATCCCATTGTCCAGAACTTTGTCAAATGGCCACACCTGACTGCAAGAGAGGCTCCCAGCTAAAAAACAGGGATTCTATTATAGTAGAAGATGAAGAAAATTAGATATTGGGGGATCAATAGCAGTCTCTGCCACATGCATTAAAATTCTAACTGTGGAATAAAAGCTTATGGCTCCTGCTAAAGAAATTCCAGATATCAAGCCCTCTGGAAGAATGCATTTTCTGTAAGTTGCCTTATTCTTGGCTCTGAATCATGCTTTGCTTAAAGCTGGACTTTAGGATTGGTGTTAGGATGTTTAGGGCTGAGGCTTAGGCTCCATTAATAGGGCCAATTTTTTGTTTCTTTCTCTTTACATTTGCATTACTCTTACACTTGTGCCAAGATTCTCAAATTTGGAAGATGTAAGGCTTCTTCGTATCTCGTCTTCACCATATCTCTGCCAGCACCTCAGGCTCACACCTCCTCTCACTGCCTGGCACGTCTGTGGCTTTGATTCCATTTCCGCCATTCCTGTAATGCACTGTTTACTCAAATTACAAAGTCAGATTAAATCATCTCTAAGCCATATATGGAAGGTCCATGGTGATTATTAGTGGATGACACCGGAGAAAGGAAAACAGCTAACAGCCTTAGATCCACAATGGTGTATTCCACTGTGTCATGCTCACTGTCACAATATTTTTGTTACTTCATTCTCAATCTTTAAGCTTTTTCTGTCCTCTTCATTAACAAGATTTATATATCACACTAGGTGTGAGTAATATGCACTAAGGACTTAATTAGCATATCAATATAAAGTAATTTGTTTCTTTGACCAGTGAATACTGAATCTTAACTGATATGGAAATGAGAAAATCTTTTTTTCTCCCTTTTCCAGAAGAATACAAATTAAAATAAATTTCAAATTGCTTGATCCTTGGCCACTGTTTCTCAGGAGACTCATTGTCATCATTAATATATTATAACATTTTGTATAAATGCATTTTGTTTGTATAAACAATTCTGTGGATCTGTGAAGCAAGAAGAAAATTTTAAAAATTCTTTTTAAAAACCCAAAGGGAGCTGGAATTCATCGTTGTAATTTTTATTTTGTTACAGGTTTTTGATATATGTAATTGGCTGGTTGCAAGTATAAAATAGATCATTTATTAGAACTGAAGTATTGCCCACAAAATGTGAAGAGGGAGGAGAATGTTTTTAGTTTAATAAAGTTAACATCTGTACACTAAATAGAAGTGCTGTTTTTGTTAGAGATTTTTTTTTTCCTGCAGGAAAATGATGCCAAGTCATTTAGCTTTACTACACTCTCACTGAGGATTCTAATTGCAGAATGAGTCATGGTTTCAGTGTTCCTATTAGAAATATAAACTGAATGGACCTTCTGAGTAAAAGCTGAGACAAAACAATAAACCACTGATGTGAGTGTTTTAGCCGTATGGCTTTATTTTGTTTGCATAGCTTTTTTTTTATCATATTGGATAAGTCCCCCAAATTTGTTCTTCTTTTAAATAATATCTTAGGCTATTCTAGGGCCTCTTATTTCCATATATCTTTTAAAATTAGCTTGACAATTTCTACAAAAATAAAGCTTTGATTGAAATTGTGTTAAATTCACAGACCAGTTTAGTTATAACTAACATATTAGTGATATTGGCTTTTCTAATCCGTGAACATGTTCTATTTCTCCACTTAGGTCTATAAGTGTTTTGTAGATTCATTGAGATTTTTGCAAATAGGAGAAGTTTTACTTTTTTTCTGATTGTTAGGCCATATATTTCTGTTTCTTGCTATACTGCAATGGCTAAGACTTCAATTATAATGTTGAGTAGAAGTGGTAAATATGAACATTCTTGACTTCTTAATGATTTTAGGGGGAAATGTTCAGTATTTTTGCCATTGAGTATTGTCTTAGCTATGTCTTTTTTTTAAAAAAAATCGGATCGACAAAGTGCCTTTCCATTTCTAGTTTGCTAAAAATTTTAATCATGAATGTACGTTGAATTCATTGCTTTTCTGCTTCAACTGGAGGGATGTGAATTTTCCCCTTTGTTATTTTAATATGGGAAGTTACAATGTTTGATTTTTAAAATCCCAACCAGCCTTGAATTCCTGAGATAAACTCTACTTGGTAATAATGTATTATATTTTTTATATATTTTTGAATTCTATTTGCTAGTATTTTGCAAAGGATTTTTGTGTCTATGTTCATGAGGGATATTAGTCAGTAATATTCTAGGTTTATAGCCCCCCAAAATGAGTTAGTCAATAGTTAGTCAGTGTTTCTTCCTTTTGTTTTCTGAAAATGTATAAGATTGGTATTATTTTTTTCCTGAACATTTGATAGGATTCACCAGTAAAACTATTTTGGGCTGTTTTTTTAATTGAAATGTTTTTTATAACAAATTTAATTTTTAAAATTGATATAGGGATATTCAGATTCTCTGTTTTGTTTTTTGTTATTTTTATAAGTGATATTTTTAAAGGCATTTGTCCGTCTCTCCTAAGTTGTCAAATTTATTGACATTAAAAAATTTTGCCTTTTAATATCTTGATGATCTAAATGGATAATCCCTTTTTTATTCCTGATATTAGTAATATGTGTTCTCTCTCTTCTTTTCTTGATCAGTCCAAGAGTTAGTCAATTTTTTTGATCTTTTCAGAAACCAGTTTTTGTTTGTTCATTTCCTCTATTGCTTGTTTTTGTTGTATTGCTTTTAATCTTACCTTTATTATTTCATTCTTTCTACTTATTTTGACTTTTGTTCCTCTTTGTCTTTCTAAACCTTTCTTAGCATCTTAGGTCACTGATTTATGTCTTTTTTCTTTTCTAATATAAACATTTAAAACAATAAGTTTTCCTGTAAACATTGCTTTAGTTGCATCTCACATATTTCAGTGTGCTGTAGTTTTGTTATTCAGTTCAACATATATTCAGATTTCATTTATGATTTCTTCTTCAACCCATGAATTTGTTAGGAGCATTAGTTGCTTTCCAAATATTTGAATTTTCCTAAGTATCTGGTTGTTATTTATTTCTAACTTAATTTCATTGTGTCCAGAGAACATACACTATTATCATCTCAATCTTTTAAAATTTATTGAGAATTGTTTTATGGTCAATCTTGGTAAATGCGCCATGTGCACTTGAAAAGATTGTATTCTGCAGTTGTTGGACATAGTACTCTCTAAATGTCAATTAGATCAATGTGTTTGATATGGTCAATTAAATCTCTTTCCTGTTTTTTGTTTAAATATTCCATCAATTGCTGTTAAGGGTGGTGTTAAAATCTTTTACTGTGGTTGTGGAATTGTCTAGATTTTTCTTTAATTTTGTCTTTTTTCCCCCTACCTGTATATTGATTTTTTTGTTTTAGGTGCATACATATTTATGATTATTATGCCATCCTGAAGAATTGTTCCACTTATCATTATGAAATGTCTGTCTTTATATCTGGTAATACTCTTTGTCTTAATGTCTATTTTGTGTAGTATGAATACTGTCCCTACAATCTTCATTTGCTTACTGTTTGTATCATGTTCCATCCATTTTCTTCAATCAATCTGTATTTTCCTATTTAAAATGCATCTCTTATAGGCAGCATTTTTGGTGGTTTTGCTTTTTTATCCACTACGACAATCTCCGATTTTAATTAAATTATTTATATCATTTACATTTAATGTAATTATGTGCTTGGATTCATGTCGTCCATTTTATTAATTTTTTTCTATTTGTCTCCTCTGCTTTTTTTGTTTGTTTTTACATTCCCCCTTTCCTTTCCTGCTTTTTTTTTAGGTTATTGGATTATGTTTTAGCATTCTATTTTAACTTATATGTTGCTATCCCTCATTGTCATACTGGCTACAGGCATACCTCAGAGATATTGTGGGTTCCATTCCAGATCACTGCAATAAAGCAAATATGGCAATAAAGCAAGTCATACCAATTTTTTGATTTCCCAGTGCATATAAAAGTTATGTTTACACTACACTGTAGTCTATTAAGTGTGCAATAGCATTATGTCTAAAAAGATAACATGTATACCTTAGTTAAAAAATACTTTATTGCTAAAAAATGCTGACCATCATCTGAGCCTTCAGCAAGTCAAGCCTTTTTGCTGGTCTTGTAAAAATCGCAATGTCTGCAAAGCACAATAAAGTGAAGTACAATAAAACAAGATGTGCCATATAACTTATTACAGATTTTTAAATGCTTTTTCTAGGAACAACAACATATATTCCTAATGTTTCTCAGACTACTTAGAGTTAATATTGTACCATCTAGGAACAACAACATATATTCCTAATGTTTCTCAGACTACTTAGAGTTAATATTGTACCATTTTATGTAAAATTGGAGAATTTGCAATCATATGGATCTCTTTAACACCTATTTTACCATCTATACATTGTCATATATATTACAACTTGATACACTGAAAACCTGACAAGACAATGTTATAATTTTTATTTTGAAGTCATGGGTATTTTTTGGAATTTGAGAAGAAATAGTTACCCAGATATTTACCATTTCCAATGCTTTTCATTTGTTCCTGAATATCAACAGTTTTCTCTGGAAATATTTCTCTTTAGCCTGAAGAAATATATTAAGCATTTCTTATAGTGAAGTTCTGCTGGTGACATATTTTGTTGGTTTCTTTGTCTTAAAATTTCTTCAATTCACCTACATTCCTAAGAATATTTTTCACTTGGCATAGACTTCTGCATTGACATCTTTTTTCCCCCCAGTACTTTAATGATATTGTTCCACTGTCTCTGACCTCCATGGTTTCTAATGAGATATCTGTGATTATTTGCATTGTGATTCTGCTATATGTATTGCATCTTTTTCTTCTTCTTCTTCTTCTTTCAAGAACTTTCAAGTTCTTCTTCTTCCCTTTAGTGTTTTGCAGTTTTAAGTATGATGTGGATAGGCATGATTTTCTTTGAATTTTCCTTTTTGGGGGGTTTTCTGACTTTATTGAACATGTAAACTTAAGAGAGTCACATAACTTGGAAAGTTTGGGGCTATTTTAAATTTAAAAGTTTTTTTTCTGCCCCATTTTCTCATTCTTCTCTTCTTCTGAAATGGAACTGGTATGTACAGCCACCTTCCCTGCTGTTCATGGTGGGCAAAATGGGCCATTAAAGCATATTTCTTTTGTTGCATAATTTGGTTGAGGGTGAGTTTTGTCAGAGATTATTCTTTCATTCTGCATTGGTCAGACCTTTACATTTTCTAAGTACAAGTTCCAGAAATAAAGGAAAATTTGGAAAATTTTAAGAGAATTTATAATAACCAGTGACAACTGAAAAGTTAGAAAAAGAAGGTGCTAGTTATAAGTTAGAAGCAGCGGGCATACTTAGCCTGGACAGGGAATAGGGAAATGAAACAATACTGGCTGACCTACAGGTTGGGCTCCAGGTGTGTCCTTGTGCTACTCTGAAAATGGCAACTAAATGGTGTACTGGAAGAATTTTCTCATGCTAAGTGCATTCATCCTGGACTAGATCACGAAAGCAGGTTGTAAACACAATTTCCTTGCTGAGATTTGAAAAATAAGTTCGTTTTCTGTGGGTCTAGAATAGTTTATATATGGTCCCTACAGAGGATGTAGGTGCTGAATCTGTTGATCTCTCAAGGTCCCATTCAACCCTATCATTCTATGATTTTATGATTAATTAGTGAATGAGAGGATCATTTAATTAATGTTATAATTAAATCTGCCCAAGGCATCCTTATACCCCTGGCATTTCTGAAAAAGCCATAGATGTGGTTTCCTTGAAAAGACTCTTTTGGGAAGTAGTTAGAGGTAGTCTTGCTGAGTTATCAAAGAATCGTCTGCCTTTTGGCATCACTGAAGGACCATTTTGTTTATCATAGGACCATGCTTGACAGAAAATTAGTAATCATATACAATAGCATGACAAGAGATCAACCGCTTTGCTTTTGGCAAGAGCTAATGATTTTTTTTCTTTTTGCAAGACCAGCACAATGCATGATTTTGCCTTCCTTTTTTCACGAAATAAAAAAAATTTGCATACATTTCTGCAAGAGTGAGCCATAGTGTTGAAGAAAAACTAAAAATCATCTGAAACAATAGCTTAGCATAAATAAAAAAGATTGGATGTAACACAGCACAACAAAAAATAATACCAGACTTGCCTCATTGCACTGAATTTCTGCAGGGCATAAAACTTTCATCAGAAGGTTTTCATCAGAAAACAGAACAGTGGAAATAATAAATGGATACTATAAATTAAAACTGGTGCAATTACAAGGGAGCATCCCCCAAATTATTCTTTTATGTACATTGCGTTCTAGTTGTATCAGAAGATCTTTTTTTTGTTTTGCAAAACAAATTTCACTATTCAGATTAAGGAAAATATTTTTGATGTGCATGATTATAATAGGCTGCTGAATTAAGACTCTAAGGCTTTTGCAAAATAGAGAATCTGAATATTCCTAATATGACACAGTCTAATACAATAAAGCTGAATTTCTCTTATGATACAAAATCCTCTTTTTCTACATTCAAATGATTTCCCAGTGATGCACTTAAACCAAGACTCGTTATAACATTTATATTATTCCTATTATTCTGGTTAGAAAGTATAGTTACACTTCATGGAAGGGAAGGATGTAATAGCCATTGTTAAAAAGAAGTCAGAAGGATGTGAAACAACTGTTTTAGTTATCCAAAGAAAAAAGTATCAGTTCATTTAACCCAAATATATTTAGAAGACTCTTGGCCATTAAGTTTAACCCATGTTTATTTATTCCAATTGTCATGAATGACTAATATGGCACATATTGCTCCAATGATGAAAACATCTTTTCTGAGCTTTTCTGCTGAATTACTCACCCACAAGGGAATTTGCTTAAGGAGTGCTAGAATCTCTCTTTTGAGAAACAGAACCAAACTTTTACAATCACTTAAAAAAAAAAAACAGAGTAAAGAAGCATATTTATATTTTTTATTATCAACTTCTGTTTTCCAATCCAAATTTGCTATTGACTCTGCTGGAATGTGAATACAAAAAATATTTCCCTTCTACTCACCTAGAAATTATTTGGGATATGTGATGGGTTATTAAATGAGGACTTCAATCTTTCATCTATAGTTGGAGTGTTGATTCTCTATAGATTCTTTGTCTTATTTGGACCGGGATGTTATGTGACCTCCCAAACAGATGATTCTGTGGTATTGGGCCAGCAGCCCTGTCATACACATATTTTCTGAATCATCAGCTACCACTGTGGCTGCTTCCCTCTCTGTCACCCTTTATTGGCTTAATAAAATTGTTAGGATTATCACTGGCTCAAAAAGAGAAAATAGGAATAAATATGAGAGTAGTTTAAGCATGTATCTTTGTTGTTGTTATATGTTCCTCCCAAACCTAGCCTTCACCATTGACTTCTGCATGGTGGTAGTTTTCCTGGCAATATTTTATATTTGAAAGAATATTTATATAGTTAAAGTAATTCTGATTTTGTTATATATTTGGAGCAATAAGAACTCAGCTACTTGGAAACTCAACATAAATTTCAATGATACCTGGTGGCCTTTTTAAAAAAAGTTTTTTAGAAAAAAGGATAGGAAAAGCAAGTAAATGTGTGTATAAAAACATTGTATAGGGTGCATTATGAGGAAGGTAGAAATTCAGACTGACTTTCCACAAATTTGATTATGATGTAGCATCATCCATTGCTTCATTTTCCAGGCGACTTTCACACCTTGTCAGGTCCTGGCATACAGCTGATAGTTGTAACTTGATCATTTCACCCCTGGAAGAACGTGTGGTGCCTATGCCTTCATTGCCTGTAATTCTAGAGTCAGCATAAGAGGGAAATACATAGACTATGAGCCTTGGGAGAAATAAAAATTAGCTCTTCTTTGGAAAATGTTGGGAACATTGTCTTAAATTTTCTGCAGGAGCTATAATAAAATGATGACCTTGAGATACTATAAGACAGCTATTACATTTTTGCATTTCACAAGGGAATGTCCTCTTTATAAATGTAGAGTATAAAGACTTTTAGAGGTTGTATTAGTTTGAGTTTCAGAAAAACAGATCCTGAAGGAAGGATTTGGGAGTAAATAGTTTGGAAGGTGATCCTTAAAGTGCTGTGTGGTAGTGGAGGAGTGAGGCAGAAATGGGAAGTAAGCCAATAGAATGTGGTTTAATGAGCACTTCATTGCAGTGGGCAATGGGGGCTTAAACCCAATGAGGACTCGAATAAAAACCTTGGAACACACCTCATAATTGTCCTGCAGTACGGTGAGGAAGATAGATAATTCACCCACCAATTTCCATATCTAATTGTTAGAGGGTTACTTCTGTGACGCTAATTTTCTAACACCTCTGCCTCCCCCAGGTGTAAGCCAAAACATTCATATGGCCAAAGAAATCATACTGGTAAAGAGATGCATGGAACCTGATATATACAAGAACTGAGTGAGGGTTAGTTCTGGGATGAGATGAAAGGATATGAGTAGGGCACCAACAAGTATCTGTTGTTATGTATTAAAGGGAGATAACATCTATGAAATAATAATCCTATAAATCCATTATATCGGTTAGGGCTCAATCAGGAAGATGGAACCATTATGAATGATTTGGAATAGGGAACTGTTGGAGAAGTCTACCGAAGATTGTTGCTTCTGTGTGTGGTGGAGGACCTGAGTTTGCTACCAGGTTAGCAGAGACAGTAGTCAGGAAGAAAAGCTGGACATGAAGTGGGACCAAACAAGGATAAATCAGAACCTTCAAGCACACTTTGGGACCCATGAGGACAAACTAGACCCAGTGCCTGTTTCTCACTGCTTTCAACCTTAACAAGAAAGGTGACCTACAGAAGAAACTGGTGCTCTTTGCCATAGAGCAGCACATGGATCTGGCCCCGGACTAGAGAAGCTAAAGGAGGAGATGCAGCAGGAGTTCAAGGAGCTGTGGGCACAACTGCTGAACCCCGCCGTGAGATGGGCCAGAAGATTAGCGACAATACGCCCTATGTCAACCTTCAGAACATAACAGCCATAGCTTTATCTTCTGAATTCCAAATCTCAGAAAAATCTCTCTTGTGGTCACTCCTTACCTCAAACAGTAAAGAG